>NC_092289.1:13158277-13208277 GCF_036320965.1 Panulirus ornatus | reverse complement strand
ACACAGCACTGGTGGGTGGTTCGAATGAGGAACTGGAAAAGTTGGTGACTGAGTCTGGAAAAGTGTGTTAAAAGAGAAATTTGAGAATAAATGTAAATAAGAGCAAGATTATTAGGTTCAGTAGGGTTGAGGGACAAGTTAGTTGGTATGTAAGTTTGACTGGAGGAAAATTGGGAGAGGTGAAGTGTTTTAGATATCTGGGAGTGGACCTGACAGTGAATGGAACCATTTAAGCGGAAGTGAGTCATCGCGTTGGGGAGGGGGAGAAGGTTCTGGGAACGATGAAGAATGTGTGGAAAGAGAGAACGTTATCTCAAAGAGCAAAAAATGGGTACGTTTGAAGGAATGGCAGTTCCAACAATACCAAATGTTTGTGAAGCTTGGGCTACAGATAGGATTGCACGGAGGAGGGTGGATGAGTTGGTAATGAAATGTTTGAGGACAGTATGTAGTGTGAGGTGGTTTGACCGAGCAAGTAATGAAAGGGTGAGAGAGATGTGTGGTACTAATAAGAGTGTGGTTGAGAGAGCAGAAGAAGGTGTGTTGAAATGGTTTGGGCATATGGAGAGAATAAGTGAGGGAAGGTTGACAAAGAGGATATATGTGTCAGAGGAGGAGGGAACGCGGCGGAGAGGCGAGAGACTGAACTGGAAGTGGAAGGATGAAGCGAAAAAGATTTTTGAGCGATCGGGGCCTGAACATGCAGGAAAATGAGAGGCGTGCAAGAAATATAGTGAATTGGAACAATGTGGTATACCAGGGTCGACGTGCTGTCAATGGACTGAATCAGTGCATATGAAACGTCTTGGGTAAACCATGGAAAGGTTTGTGGGGCCCGGACTTGGAATGGGAGCTGTGGTTTCGGTGCATTACACATGACAGCTAGAGACTGAGTCTGAGGGAATGCGGCCTTTTTCTTTGTCTGTTTTCCTGGCGTTATCTCGCTGACGCAGGAGGTGGCGATGCTGTTTCCTGTGGGGCGAGATGACGCCGGAAATGGATGAAGGCAAGTATGATCATGTGTATATATGTTTATGTCCGTGTTTGTGTATGTATATATGAGTGCATATGGGTGGATGGGTCTTTCTTCGTCTGTTTCCTGGCTCTACCTCACTGACGCGGGAAATGGCGATCAAGAATATATATATATATATATATATATATATATATATATATATATATATATATATATATATATATATATATGTATATATATATATATATATATATATATATACATATATATATATATATATATATATATATATATATATATATATATATATATATATATATATATATATATATATAAATTGAATAGGATACATAAGATGTATACGATAAGACATTTGATTTGTATAGAAGATATATATATATATATATATATATATATATATATATATATATATATATATACCTGTATAAGATGTACAATCTATATAAGATGAAATACTTTATAGTATGAAATATATTAGCTATGTAAGGTGTATACTCTCAATAAGATTAAGTATATAAGTTATACATATGAATAGATTGTGAGCTGTGAGTTGTGGAAAATGAATCATCCATCTCTACAGGAAGCCTCATAAAAATGTAGAAAAATTTGTTGGTTGACTAAATTTGTTCAGTAATACTTGCCCGTGAAGGTGGATTAACCACACTGCACTGTATCTGACAAACCAAAACCCTTTGTATCAGGAAACTTTTGAAGCCAAAGCTTAGCAATTAATAAAATTGATACCATAATCCCGTCTCACAATAAATGAATGTCTTTTTTTTTTTACCTCAAAGACAGGAAACTGTTCCGTATGAGAACATGTCATCCTACGTCACAGAGTTCTCAACAGATACGGGAAGTTGGATTTGGGAAACACACACGCACACACACACACACACACACACACACACACACCACAAAACCACCTCTCAAGGCGTCCTCTATGGGAAGGAGGAGTCTGAATAACCCTGGCGTTGCAGCCATTCTACTATGAGTCCGTGGTTGGTGCCCAGCCAGTCTACGTTGTTGGTGACCGTCTCCAGAGCTCTATCCACGGCTCGAGACGCTGGTTCCAGGTTGACCTTGTTGTCCGCCAGGAACTTGTGCAGCTGAGGAGGGAAAGATGTACGGTCATTTGCTGTGGGGGTTTGTTTAGGTAGAGTACGCCCGCTTCCCCCCTTCTGGAAAAATCTTACCTACTGCAGGAAAAAAGTCTTACCTCCTCCAGGAAGACTCTTGCCTCCCTCAGGAAGAATCTTACCTCCACCAGGAAGATCCGTATCTCATTCAGATATATTCTTACCTTCTCCAGAAAGAATCTTACCTCCTACAGGAGGAATCTACCGTTCTTCAGGAAGAATTTTACCTCCTTCAGGAAGAATCCTCCACCAAGAAGAATTTTATCTCTTTCAAAAAGAACCTTAACTCTTTAAGGAAGACTCTTACCTCCTCCAGGAGAAACCTGATCTCCTTCAGGAGGAATCTTACTAGCTACATAAATAACTTTATCTCCCTCAGGAAGACCCTTACCTCCTTCAGTTCCAAGGGCGTGTTAAGGCTCTTTGTCGCTACGTTGATGAACCTCCCCAGGGTGGAGCCAGAGGAGTACCTGGAAAGGGATACGTATAAAGTCAGTGTCTAAGTTCCTTGAAAATGATAGATTTATCGTTTTTCTTTTCTTCTCCAATTTTCTCTTTAGGTTCATCATCATTCACTACCAGTGGAACCCCTGGGCCCATTGGACCAAGCTGCTGGGTTCTACCCTCATGGGACAATACCCCTACAAGCCCTCCTGCACTTCTATAAGTCCACTCTCCTTCCACCCACACGTTCCCTCTTCCCATTCCCAAACACATCCATCTCCCGTCCCTACAATTCCTCCTCCCACACATGCAGTCCCTCCTCTCACAGCCTAACCTTCCACTCCAACAGCATCTTCTCCCACACCCACAGCCCCTCTCCCACTCCACTATAGCTGGCACAGACAACTGGGTCGTCAGATGTAAGACAGACGCCCATTTCCATCTCGATCGTCCATGCTCGTCTTTCCCCGGGTCAATTCCAGAGGAGCGGTGGACAAGGTCACCAGCCTCCCTTATCCAAGGAACCAATACCTTGAGTAAGCTGGCAATACTCTGATGCTTTCAGCCCCTTTGAGATAAATGTGTTGGTGTGAATAGACGAGATATGAAAATGTTAACATCCTCCGTTATAGAAAGGTCTGGGCTTCTCAGAGACGAAGAGAACGCGTGAACCGTAGAGGGGGAGGGGACTTGTTATTCACAGGGACTGCGCACAAGCGTGCACCTTCTGCAGGAGTGAATTTCACAAAACTATGATACCCAGTCACCAACCCTACAGGCTGGCGAGAGTGTAAAAAGGGAGCTTCATTCTCAAACGACAAACCAGCTTCTAACGCTGCCATCCTACACTACATGTAGTTGAAATTATATATATATATATATATATATATATATATATATATATATATATATATATATATATATATATATATATATATAATATAAATACCGTTTCCTGATCCGGTTGCAGTGACTCCTGAGGAAGTCCCAGGCCAGGTGGCGCCCCATGTCATTCTTGGCCACTGAGGTGAACGCCCTCAACGCCTCCCTTTTGGAGATCCCGCTCTCTTCATCGAAGGCCTTCTCCAGGTACCTGCAACAGGGGCCAATATTGTCTCGTCACTGACGACAAATTGCATCAAAATATCAGCAACTTCGACTTTCTCTCGAGCAAACTGCACACAGAAGAATGAAGAGAACTTGATGTTGCAAAGAGGATGACATATTCATGATCTACAGCTTTGTTTATACCACAGTGATTCATCCCCTTCATCTGTGACTTCGACTAGTAGATAAGCTCCGTGTGTGCTAACTAGAGGAAAAAGTTCACTGATTTGTGTGATAACCGTTCCAAAATACGCTCTACCGTAAAAGATATCTCACAGCAGTTGATATTACTCTACAATTGCTCGTTCTGCTTGTCTAAAACTAGAGCTTCGTCTTATTCATAACTTAAGATTTTGACATAGCATAAAGCCCTGCATGGTAATTTTGTTTATATATCACACTTAACCGCCGTCTCCCGCGTTAGCGAGGTAGCGCAAGGAAGCAGACGAGGAATGGCCCAACCCACCCACACACACATGTATATACATAAACGCGTTTATATATATATATATATATATATATATATATATATATATATATATATATATATATATATATATATATATATATATTTACATATCATTCCACTTATTAACAGACAAGAGAAAACAATATAGATTAACTGTGACAGGATCCAGATGCGTTTCGTGCAACCCAGGCCATCCAAGAGTTTCTCCCTCTGTGACCGGACGGTGGAGGCGAGGAGCTGACCCCAGGCGAAGTCCCACTCCTTCTGACCGCCAGCAGCGATGGCGGTACAGTACACCGTGGTCCTCAGGTTGGGCGAGATGATGCTGGGGAAAGATCACGTTCATTATAGCCTCAGTGGAGGACACACACGAGAGCGAGAAACTGTATGGTTTCGTGAAACTCTTGCAGTAACATAGCTGACACGTCCCTCTTGGACCCTCAGGAAGGAGACTTAAGACCACATATCTAATAAAGGATTCCGAGATGTATAGATGAAGTAAATGCCCGAAGAAGTCAAAGTGAAAGTCGACTCTACTTGAAGTTAAGACTTTGCAGACGAGGTAAGCTTTTCTATCCTATCAGACACCTCTCAGGACGTTGCTATCTGGCAATGACTGACACAAATATTCAAAGTAAAACGTAGTAAATCTAAGTAAGCCTTACCCTTGAACACACCATACAAGCAAAAAAAAAAAAAAAAGAAGGGGAGGACTTGGTTTAAAAGTGGCGCTTTATCTCACCTGTGGTTAGTCTGGTCGAGCATCCACTGGCTATAGAGGAGGACGGAGTTGTCCACACAGTCCTTATAATGGAGCTTACAGGCCCATGAGAGCGCCTTCACTCGTTTCAGCTGTTCCAGGTGGGGGTCGTCTAGGTTATCGACGAAGCCAACTGAGTCGTACAGCGGAACCAGCAAATCACGCATAAAGTTCTGTTTGGAAGATAAATGTATGAGACATGAACGAATGAGAAACTCGAATCCCATGATAGACAAAATAGATATCTCCAAGCTTCCATAAGGGATTCAAATCAAATTCCAATTGAGGTTTGTTGAACTTGAAAAGCATTCACTTCTGCTCATGGAGTGTGTGGGCATAGTTTACAGTAAGCTTATGAGTTCAAAAGCCAGCGGTGTGAGAAGGTGTGTCTGCTCGGACCTCCAAAGCCCACTGGTGTCGAAGGTACAGGGAAGATGCACTTGTCTACCTGGAAATGAAGATACATGTGTTGACGGCGAGGTGAATCTAGGTTTGTGGACAGATTAGTGAAGATACGTCTGTCGTGGATGATCAGAGACGCGTTTATCGTGGATGACGTAAAGATGCGTCTGTCGTGGATTAAAGACGCATTTATCGAGGATGACGTAAAGATACGTCTGTCGTGGATGATCTAAGACGCGTATATCGTGGATGGCGTGAAGATGCGTTTGCCGCGGGGGCACTAAGACGTGTTTGTAGTCGGTGACGTGAAGATGCGTTTGTCGGTGTGTTGATCTGGATGAGCCTTGGACAAAGACGTTTTTGTATATATGGAAAGAGGCATAACGCATCCACCCGCGAATATATCGGCGATCTGTAGCCACCTGTAGTTTAAAAGCCCCCTTGGTTGAAGTTCGTCATGGTAGAGCCCAGTAATCAGCCTCAGTAAGATTACCCATCTTATTTCGCGGTACTCCCACCCTTGCCTCCTGCTTACCTGAAGAGCCACTGGAAATCAGTCATCCGTCCGAGCCACTTACTTACCTTGAGGTGACCGTAGCCAGGCGAGCGTCTCAACATGTTGTCCAGGTAATCTAGGCTGGTTAAGGCAGCGGCCCAGGGCACGTACTCCGTCTCCTTGCGCAGGTAGGCGTTCACCCTCAGGGCCACGTCGTAGGACAACTGGCCTGGGAAGGGACACAACCATTGGTATGCCATGAGAGATTCCCCTTAGGAGATTTATAACGTATTATAGCCAATAGGAAATCTAGATCTATGAATGGACTGAGGCGTGACGGGCGTGTCTCTGGGATTAATGGAGGACTCGTCACTGGTAGTAATGGGGGTTAGATAACATAGAAATTCAGGTACAGACGACTTCTCTCTCACCTGCCCGCGCCAAGTTGAAGGCATCATCGATGATCTGCGCTCGATTTAGCGCGTGGATGGGCGTGTGGTCCGCTAGGAGCTGCAGGATGAGGAGGTTCCAGTTGTGGTCGTCGTAGTTTACCCTGTAGTAGCCGCTCTGCTGCACGTTGAAGATGACCCACTGGTCCCGGCTCGGGAAGAAGGACATGTTGAGGTGCGTCTGAGAGTCAGACATCCACAGCCTGGCCTGAGTGTAGCCGAAGTTGGCGTTGTCTTGGTCAGTGTAAGTGAGAGGGACCCACCACCTGAGGGGGCTTTGGCGGCTCTTGCTCTGGTTGCCTTTCCTCGCCAACAGAAAGTGCTCCTGGAGGGATAACGAACGTCTGAATATATATATATATATATATATGTATATATATATATATATATATATATATATATATATATATATATATATATATATATATATATATATATATATATATATATAGTGAAATTGGAGAAAAATGTAGCTTAGACATTGAAGCTTATTGATACAGTGGTTAAATTGATGAGAACTGCTATTGACGTTTGTGTAAATAAATTATACATTTCCTTTTCCATAGCCAGAGGTTGAACCATTATGTGACATTCATTTTTTCATTCATTTCAAGCTAGAAGTTTCAGTTTTCTAAATTGTTTCTCACATTTTTCATATGTATATATATGTATGTGTGTGTGTGTGTATATGTGCGTATGTATGTGTATGTGTGTGTATGTGTATATGTATATATAGATGTATATTATCCCTGGGGATAGGGGTGAAAGAATACTTCCCACGTATTCCTCGCGTGTCGTAGAAAGCGACTAGAGGGGACGGGAGCGGGGGGGCCAGAAATCCTCCCCTCCTTGTATTAACTTTCTAAAATGGGAAACAGAAGAAGGAGTCACGCGGGGAGTGCTCATCCTCCTCGAAGGCTCAGAGTGGGGTGCCTAAATGTGTGTGGATGTAACCAAGATGTGAAAAAAGGAGAGATAGGTAGTATGTTTGAGGAAAGGAACCTGGATGTTTTGGCTCTGAGTGAAACGAAGCTCAAGGGTAAAGGGGAAGAGTGGTTTGGGAATGTCTGGGGAGTAAAGTCAGGGGTTAGTGAGAGGACAAGAGCAAGGGAAGGAGTAGCAATACTCCTGAAACAGGAGTTGTGGGAGTATGTGATAGAATGTAAGAAAGTAAATTCTCGATTAATATGGGTAAAACTAAAAGTTGATGGAGAGAGGTGGGTGATTATTGGTGCATATGCACCTGGGCATGAGAAGAAAGATCATGAGAGGCAAGTGTTTTGGGAGCAGCTGAATGAGTGTGTTAGTGGTTTTGATGCACGAGACCGGGTTATAGTGATGGGTGATTTGAATGCAAAGGTGAGTAATGTGGCAGTTGAGGGAATAATTGGTATACATGGGGTGTTCAGTGTTGTAAATGGAAATGGTGAAGAGCTTGTAGATTTATGTGCTGAAAAAGGACTGATGATTGGGAATACCTGGTTTAAAAAGCGAGATATACATAAGTATACTTATGTAAGTAGGAGAGATGGCCAGAGAGCGTTATTGGATTACGTGTTAATTGACAGGCGTGCGAAAGAGAGACTTTTGGATGTTAATGTGCTGAGAGGTGCAACTGGAGGGATGTCTGATCATTATCTTGTGGAGGCTAAGGTGAAGATTTGTATGGGTTTTCAGAAAAGAAGAGTGAATGTTGGGGTGAAGAGGGTGGTGAGAGTAAGTGAGCTTGGGAAGGAGACCTGTGTGAGGAAGTACCAGGAGAGACTGAGTACAGAATGGAAAAAGGTGAGAACAATGGAAGTAAGGGGAGTGGGGGAGGAATGGGATGTATTTAGGGAATCAGTGATGGATTGCGCAAAAGATGCTTGTGGCATGAGAAGAGTGGGAGGTGGGTTGATTAGAAAGGGTAGTGAGTGGTGGGATGAAGAAGTAAGAGTATTAGTGAAAGAGAAGAGAGAGGCATTTGGACGATTTTTGCAGGGAAAAAATGCAATTGAGTGGGAGATGTATAAAAGAAAGAGACAGGAGGTCAAGAGAAAGGTGCAAGAGGTGAAAAAAAGGGCAAATGAGAGTTAGGGTGAGAGAGTATCATTAAATTTTAGGGAGAATAAAAAGATGTTCTGGAAGGAGGTAAATAAAGTGCGTAAGACAAGGGAGCAAATGGGAACTTCAGTGAAGGGCGCAAATGGGGAGGTGAAAACAAGTAGTGGTGATGTGAGGAGATGGAGTGAGTATTTTGAAGGTTTGTTGAATGTGTTTGATGATAGAGTGGCAGATATAAGGTGTTCTGGTCGAGGTGGTGTGCAAAGTGAGAGGGTTAGGGAAAATGATTTGGTAAACGGAGAAGAGGTAGTGAAAGCTTTGCGGAAGATGAAAGCCGGCAAGGCAGCAGGTTTGGATGGTATTGCAGTGGAATTTATTAAAAAAGGGGGTGACTGTATTGTTGACTGGTTGGTAAGGTTATTTAATGTATGTATGACTCATGGTGAGGTGCCTGAGGATTGGCGGAATGCGTGCATAGTGCCATTGTACAAAGGCAAAGGGGATAAGAGTGAGTGCTCAAATTACAGAGGTATAAGTTTGTTGAGTATTCCTGGTAAATTATATGGGAGGGTATTGATTGAGAGGGTGAAGGCATGTACAGAGCATCAGATTGGGGAAGAGCAGTGTGGTTTCAGAAGTGGTAGAGGATGTGTGGATCAGGTGTTTGCTTTGAAGAATGTATGTGAGAAATAGTTAGAAAAGCAAATGGATTTGTATGTAGCATTTATGGATCTGGAGAAGGCATATGATAGAGTTGATAGAGATGCTCTGTTGAAGGTATTAAGAATATATGGTGTGGGAGGCAAGTTGTTAGAAGCAGTGAAAAGTTTTTATCGAGGATGTAAGGCATGTGTACGTGTAGGAAGAGAGGAAAGTGATTGGTTCTCAGTGAATGTAGGTTTGCGGCAGGGGTGTGTGATGTCTCCATGGTTGTTTAATTTGTTTATGGATGGGGTTGTTAGGGAGGTGAATGCAAGAGTTTTGGAAAGAGGGGCAAGTATGAAGTCTGTTGGGGATGAGAGAGCTTGGGAAGTGAGTCAGTTGTTGTTCGCTGATGATACAGCGCTGGTGGCTGATTCATGTGAGAAACTGCAGAAGCTGGTGACTGAGTTTGGTAAAGTGTGTGGAAGAAGAAAGTTAAGAGTAAATGTGAATAAGAGCAAGGTTATTAGGTACAGTAGGGTTGAGGGTCAAGTCAATTGGGAGGTGAGTTTGAATGGAGAAAAACTGGAGGAAGTGAAGTGTTTTAGATATCTGGGAGTGGATCTGGCAGCGGATGGAACCATGGAAGCGGAAGTGGATCATAGGGTGGGGGAGGGGGCGAAAATTCTGGGGGCCTTGAAGAATGTGTGGAAGTCGAGAACATTATCTCGGAAAGCAAAAATGGGTATGTTTGAAGGAATAGTGGTTCCAACAATGTTGTATGGTTGCGAGGCGTGGGCTATGGATAGAGTTGTGCGGAGGAGGATGGATGTGCTGGAAATGAGATGTTTGAGGACAATGTGTGGTGTGAGGTGGTTTGATCGAGTGAGTAACGTAAGGGTAAGAGAGATGTGTGGAAATAAAAAGAGCGTGGTTGAGAGAGCAGAAGAGGGTGTTTTGAAGTGGTTTGGGCACATGGAGAGAATGAGTGAGGAAAGATTGACCAAGAGGATATATGTGTCGGAGGTGGAGGGAACGAGGAGAAGAGGGAGACCAAATTGGAGGTGGAAAGATGGAGTGAAAAAGATTTTGTGTGATCGGGGCCTGAACATGCAGGAGGGTGAAAGGAGGGCAAGGAATAGAGTGAATTGGAGCGATGTGGTATACCGGGGTTGACGTGCTGTCAGTAGATTGAATCAAGGCATGTGAAGCGTCTGGGGTAAACCATGGAAAGCTGTGTAGGTATGTATATTTGCGTGTGTGGACGTATGTATATACATGTGTATGGGGGGGGGGGGTTGGGCCATTTCTTTCGTCTGTTTCCTTGCGCTACCTCGCAAACGCGGGAGACAGCGACAAAGTATAATAAATATAAATAAATAAATAAATATATATATATATATATATATATATATATATATATATATATATATATATATATATATATATATACATATATGTATATATGGTGGCTGATTCGGGTGAGAAACTGCAGAAGCTAATGGCTGAGATTGGCAAAGTGTGTGAAAGAAGAAAGCTGCGAGTAAATGTGAATATGAGCAAGGCTATTAGGTACAGGAGAGTTGAGGGACAAGTCAATTGGGACGTAAAATTGAACGGACAAAAACTGGAGGAAGTGAAGTGTTTTAGATATCTGGGAGTGGATTTGGCAGCGGATGGAACCATGGAAGCGGAAGTGAGTCACAGGGTGGGGGAGGGGGTGAAGGTTCTGGGAGCGTTGAAAAATGTATGGAAGGCGAGAACATTATCTCGGAGAGCAAAAATGGGCATGTTTGAAGGAATAGTGGTTCCAACAATGTTATATGGTTGCGAGGCTTGAACTATAGATAGAGTTGTAGGGAGGAGGGTGGATGTGCTGGAAATGAGATGTTTGAGGACAATATGTAGTGTGAAGTGGTTTGATCGAGTAAGTAATGAAAGGGTAATAAAAAGAGTGTGATTGAGAGAGCAGAAGAGGGTGTTTTGAGATGGTTTGGTCACATGGAGAGAATGAGTGAGGAAAGATTGACAAAAAGGATACATGTGTCAGAGGCGGAGGAAACAGGGAGAAGTGGGAGACCAAATTGGAGGTGGAAAGATGGAGTGAAAAAGATTTGAGCGATCGGGGCCTGAACATGCAGGAGGGTGAAAAGCGTGCAAGGAATAGAGTGAATTGGAACGATGTGGTATACCGGGGTCGACGTGCTGTCAATGGATTGAACCAGGGCATGTGAAGCGCTTGGAGTAAACCATTGAAAGTCTTGCGGGGCCTGGATGAGGAAAGGGAGCTGTTGTTTCGGTGCATTATACATGACAGCTAGAGAGTGAGTGTGAACGAATGTGGCCTTTGTTGTCTTTTCCTAGTGCTACCTCGCGCACATGCTGGGGGAGGGGGTTGTCATTTCATGTGTGGCGGGGTGGCGGCGGGAATGAATAAGGGCAGACAGTATGGGTTATGTCCATGTGTATATATGTATGTGTCTGTATATATCTATCTATCTATCTATCTATCTATCTATATATATATATATATATATATATATATATATATATATATATATATATATATATATATACGTTGAGATGTATAGGTATGTATATATGCGTGTGTGTACGTGTATGTTTATACATGTGTATGTGGGTGGATTGGGCCATTCTTTCGTCTGTTTCCTTGCGCCACCTCGCTAACGCAGGAGACAGCGACAAAGTGTAATAAGTAGATAAAATATATATATACATTCGTCTGATATTCTTTGGAAAAAGCGAAATGGTCTGATGGATTGGCATCTACTGCACCTTTAATGTGGTGGGAATCAACAGACGTTAGACATTCACGTCTATGTATATCGTCTACTATCATAAGCACACGTGTAAACTGAAAGTTCACTACGGATCATAATGATCTCGACAAACTTCACACAAAAGTTTCTAATCACGAAACGTCTCGTAATTTATCCTTTCGACTGAAGTTTGACTATGGGTTGCAGTGCCTCGTACCCTCCCCTGGTCATGAGTGTGTGCTGTGAGGGACCAGTAGCCAGCCTTACCTGTGTGACTGAAGCTGTAGTACCGGCCTGGTCTCGCACCACCTTGATGACCGGGTAGCCCATCTGCAGCGTCCAGGTGTCCATCACCATCTTAACTGTGATGTCCAGAGGCAGCGTCTGGTCCTCGTGGGCCGCCGCCGTCAGGAACTTCCACAGGTCGTCCTGCTCAGCGTTGTTGAACTGCCTGGTGACCCAAAAGACACTTCCATTACCTTGCTCATCGTCAACATTCCGATAAGGGATGATAGTAGAATGAAGTGACCATCAAATGTACCAGCAATAGAATTATAAATAGTAATTATCCTTTAGTTGCAGACAGATCGAAGCTGATTATTACAATTATAAAGTGTAATTATCCTTCAGTTACAGACAGATCGAAGCTGATTATTACAATTATAAAGTGTAATTATCCTTCAGTTGCAGACAGATCGAAGCTGATTATTACAATTATAAAGTGTAATTATCCTTCAGTTGCAGACAGATCGAAGCTGATTATTACAATTATAAAGTGTAATTATCCTTCAGTTGCAGACAGATCGAAGCTGATTATTACAATTTTAAAGTGTAATTATCCTTCAGTTACAGACAGATCGAAGCTGATTATTACAATTATAAAGTGTAATTATCCTTCAGTTACAGACAGATCGAAGCTGATTATTACAATTTTAAAGAGTAATTATCCTTCAGTTGCAGACAGATCGAAGCTGATTATTACAATTATAAAGAGTATTTATCCTTCAGTTGCAGACAGATCGAAGCTGATTATTACACTCGACATGGGACAGGGTTAAACGCGAGTGATACGGGAGATGAGGTAGGTTGTGAGAGCTGGGGAGGCTGAGCACCACACAAACTCATACTTACGGAGGAGATTTCAGAAGAGAGTTCGTTTTCTTTACAGAGCACGACAGTCAGGTCGTATCAGGAGGTAGGTTGGGTTGGGGGTGGCGGGAAACGAAAGAAGGAATAGGAGGTTCAGGCTGAGGGCATGACGAGGGAGTCATCATAGGAAGGGAATATCTATGTCATTTGAAACACACCCAACCTGGTGGCGTCCTCTGAGCAGCACTCGGCTTGGCTGTGGATAACATGAGGTAAAAAGGACGTTTTCTTGCTAATGTTAGCTTCACTAACGAACGTATTTGGGGGGACAAGAGTAGATGTTGCATCCTCCTCCTTGGTCAAGTGTTGAGGAGTGAGGGAGGTGAGAGACGGGACTAAGTTGGCACTGTAGAGGCGGTTATTGTAAACAATGTCCACCGGCCATGATGCTGCAGATGCGGGAACAGTAGCAGAAGAGGTCTAACTGGAACAGGTCTAACTGGAACAGGTCTAACTGGAAAGGTCTAACTGGAAAGGTCTAACTGGAAGAGGTCCAACTGGAAGAGGTCCAACTGGAAGAGGTCTAAGTGGAAGAGGTGTCATAGTCATAGAAAAGGTCCAACTGGAAGAAGTCTAACTGGAAAAAATCTAACTGGATAATTCTAGCTGGAAAGGTCTGAATGGATGGGGCCTAAGTGGAATAAGTTTAACTGAATGAGGTGTAACCGGAAAAGGTCTAACTGGAAGAGGTCTAACTGGAATAGGTCTAACTGGAAGAGGCCTAACTGGAAAACTTCTAAGTGGAAGGAGTCTAACTGGAAAGGGTCTTTCCAGAAGAGGTCTAACTGGAATAGTTCTAACTGGAAGAAGCGTAACTGGAAAATATCTGACTGGGAGAGACTTGACTGGATTTCGTTGATACAATAAAGCAATTAGTAGATTTCCATTTCGTTATAATCAACAACTTGATTCATAAACTGATGCAACGAAGGTCGTGGTCAAAACGAACTTTAGGTGAATGTTCTGATGTGTCGGTGGTATGGGAGGGTGTGGAAGGAGGCAGAATCAACAGGACCTCATTCCCGAAGGAGTGGCATCATGGAAGTGGGAGGGAGATGGGCTGGATAGCAGGTTCTGGTCTTCAAGGGAATGACAGTGTGGGAGTGGCAGAAGGGCAGTGTTAACAGGCTCCGACCCCATGGGATACGTCGGGTCATTTACGTCAAATTTTACTCCAGGGAGTAAGGGATAGCCAGTCTTCGCATGGACCTCTCGGCTGTAATTGGAAGCAGCTGCCACAATCCATCACGACGAAAGAAAAGGAAAATAATATAAACGGCTGAAAGTGAACTGAGAATGTACAGTCATTCCAACACAGGTGTCCTTTACGGCCGGACTGAAATTCTAAGGAAAATAGAAATAAAGCAAGTAAATGTGACAAATCACAAGGCAAGATTTTCATCTGGAACCAGTTGAGGGAAATATCTATTTTCACTCGAAGACCTACTTGTGACCTACCATACAGGGGGATGTGACACTACAAGAGGAAGCGAAGGAGAAAGTACAGCACACGAATGTGTATTGCAATGGCTGTGAAATGATATACAAGGAACTGGGACATTATGGCTAACTTAGTGTTCCTGTAAGATCCCCTTCAGAGGATTAAGATACATACGTAGCATCTGAGGTTTAAGAGCACGGCCATAACTGTATAAATGTGAACATTAAAGTGAGGAAACAGTTTATGCAAACGTAAGGGAGAGGCGGGGGGACAGGTGCAGGAGAAATCAAAGCTGAAAGACGTACTCAGAGTAGAGTGGAAGGGAAGGTATATGTAAGGGCGAGGTATATGTGAAGGGTGTGTTTGGATGTGAGAATTGCCGTGATTGAAGTATATGAAAGAGACACTGCACTGGACAACTTAGTTGCACAGTAAATCACCCTGTGTTGGATGCAGTGAGGTAAATGATTCATTTCCAACGTATCAGATGGGGCGCCTTTAAGGTAAGGTAGATAGAGTAAACGTCCGGGGCCTCGTACATCACGAGGGGCCAAAAAATCTTTTGAGATTTGGATATTTGAATCAATTTTTCATCTGAATTTCTATCAGTATTGTATTAGGATACTTTCATTACTGTGTCGTGGGAAGAGCAAAGTGAAATGAAAATCGAAAATCTTCGACGGAAAGATCATGAAGATTAAGCTTCTAAGGGTGTCCCAAAAGGGCGCCCCTAATTATGCCCTAAGGCCACCTCTTGGAGAGGATAACTCACTGCCAATATAGAAGTCTGGTAGGGTGAAGGAGGAGGCAGGGGTATCAACAACATAGAAGTTTGGTGAGGTGAAGTAGGGGGAGGGACGTATTACTCACAGGGCGATGAGGTAGTTCCTGAGGCCTTTCCTGAAGGTGGCTTCCGTCAGAAAGTGGTACATCATGCGGATGATTGAGGCACCTGTCGAGGAAAACAAACCCTGGTGTAGACCCAGTGTCTGAGGGGTCCAGATTACTTTGAAATATCATGAGGGGCACTCTGATCCCACTGAAGCTTTTGAGGTTATGCTCAGGTTAGAGAACTCGGTGGCTCACAACATAATTATCAGACTTCTTTGCAATAAGGAGAGTTCCAGGAGAGTTCTTATTACCTATAATCGTTACTCGTTTCTTTTTTTCTTTTTTCTTAATACATAATGCAATGTAGGACGTCGAGGAGGCGGGAGAAGGGTGGCGAAGGAGGGGTGACTCTTGCAGAAGACACTTACCCTTGCCATAGGTTATGCGGTCGAAGATCTGTTTGATGTCATCGGGATGTTCAACAGGGATACTGATGGGGTGGGATGACTCCAGACCATCGGGGGTAAAGACATTCTGCAGGTCCATCACCACAAACTGCTCCATGACCTTCCACGTTGGTTCAGCCTGGAACGTATAGAACAAGAGACCTGCTGTTATCTTAATCACCCTCCACTAAGCCTGGCCTGGAAGATATGGAGCAAGAGACCTGTTATCTTGATCATCTTTCACTCAGCCTGGCCTGGAAGGTATAGAACAAGAGACGTGTTTTCTTAATCATCTTCCAGTCAGTTTGGCATGGAAAGTATAGAACAAGAGACCCCGTTATCTTAATCATATTCCAGTTAGCCTGGCCTGGAAGGTATAGAACAAAAAGATCTGGTGTTATCTTAATCGCCTTCCATTCAGCCTGGCCTGGAAGGTATGGAGCAAAAGACCTGTTATCTTAACCATCTTCTAGTCAGCCTGGCTGAGAGCAAGATATATTTTTCCATCCCCAGTTGTAAACTTCTCCAAAGCCCATTGGTGACTTACGTGGTCCAGGGCGAGGTACTCCATGAAGGAGGCGAAGCCCTCGTTGAGCCAGAGGTCCGACCACCACCGCGGGGTGACCAGGTTGCCAAACCACTGGTGCGCCAGCTCGTGGGATAAGAAGAAGCCCACTCTCTGCTTATTGGCCGCCGCCGACACCCCTTCTTCGTACAGGAGGAGACTCTCTCTGTTGTAACGACCCCCCCCAAACCCATAGGAAGAGAGCGTTAGTGCTGAGCACGACGGTACGAGCCTTGGGCAAGACGATACGACCCCCTGAACACGATGATAGGACTCTTGGGTTAAGATATCATTGTGCCCTTGAAGTGTCAGGTCAGAGATTATTCCATCATACCCTAAGGGTTGGACCGTCGTGCTCAAGGACCGTAAGGTTGTGAGTGGGAGACTGTCTCACACTGCAAACTCACCTCCACATACGTCACTATTTTCACATCAAAAGGTTTGTCTGGAGAGTATGATATTAGATGGATGTATGTCTGGGGAGTGTGGTATCAGACGGGTGTACGTCTGGGGAGTGTGGTATTAGACGGGTGTATGTCTGGGGAGTGTGGTATCAGACGGGTGTATGTCTGGGGAATGTGGTATCAGTCTGGGGAGTGTGGTATCAGACGGGTGTATGTCTGGGGAGTGTGGTATCAGACGAGTGTATGTCTGGGGAGTGTGGCATCAGACGGGTGTATGTCTGGGGAGTGTGGTATCAGACGGGTGTATGTCTGGAGAGTATGCTATCAGACGGGTGTATGTCTGGGGAGTGTGGTATCAGACGGGTGTATGTCTGGGGAATGTGGTATCAGTCTGGGGAGTGTGGTATCAGACGGGTGTATGTCTGGGGAGTGTGGTATCAGACGGGTGTATGTCTGGGGAGTGTGGTATCAGACGGGTGTATGTCTGATCGGTTTTATGGTGCTTGCCTGGATATTTCAATGTGTATATGTTTTGTTAATGTCGTTGTTGAGGGGAAATGGCGGTGATCAGTGAGTCAAGGTTGTTGAAGAGTGAGGAAAGATTATGCTATCCACCTTCTACTTGGGCTCTGATGGTTTGGTACGCAGTGATTTCTGTGGGAGGGGTCCAGTGCTGAGTGCCGAGCATGCTGAGGTGATGTTACGGTGGGAGGATCTACATCACATTGTATAGGTGTTGGGTATTGTGGTCGCTAGACAGCCAGTGATTAGTTCGGGGTGTTCTAAGTTATATAGTTGGTTAGTTAGAATTCTGAGGGTGCTGGGTATCGTATCCGATGCCTAGAATTATCGATGTTTCGTTCTCTCGTAGTGAGTGTCCATACAAGGTAACGAGAGGAGATGAATTCTTGCTTGTTGTGGGGATGTAGACATCCTATTCTGGGTGAGCCATCCAGGTTTAGAGATTCTGTTATATATATATATATATATATATATATATATATATATATATATATATATATATATATATATATATATATATATATATTTTTTTTTTTTTTTTTTTTTTTTTTTTTTTTTCTGTCTCCCGCGTTTGCGAGGTAGCGCAAGGAAACAGACGAAAGAAATGGCCCAACCCACCCCCATACACATGTATATACATACGTCCACACACGCAAATATACATACCTACACAGCTTTCCATGGTTTACCCCAGACGCTTCACATGCCCTGATTCAACCCACTGACAGCACGTCAACCCCGGTATACCACATCGATCCAATTCACTCTATTCCTTGCCCTCCTTTCACCCTCATGGAAGTAAGGGGAGTGGGGGAGGAATGGGATGTTTTTAGGAAATCAGTGATGGATTGCGCAAAAGATGCTTGTGGCTTGAGAAGAGTGGGAGGTGGGTTAATTAGAAAGGGTAGTGAGTGGTGGGATGAAGAAGTAAGATTATTAGTGAAAGAGAAGAGAGAGGCATTTGGACGATTTTTGCAGGGAAAAAATGCAATTGAGTGGGAGATGTATAAAAGAAAGAGACAGGAGGTCAAGAGAAAGGTGCAAGAGGTGAAAAAGAGGGCAAATGAGAGTTGGGGTGAGAGAGTATCATTAAATTTTAGGGAGAATAAAAAGATGTTCTGGAAGGAGGTAAATGAAGTGCGTAAGACAAGGGAGCAAATGGGAAGTTCAGTGAAGGGCGCAAATGGGGAGGTGATATATATATATATATATATATATATATATATATATATATATATATATCGTCGTTCTTCAAACGTATCTAAAGCTGATAATGCATCAATTTCATTATAACTGTCCCTGAAGCTTCAACGTCATGTAGCTCACACATACAGAAAGAAAATCATCTCCAAATAGAGCATCAGTACTGCACTTAATGGCATTGAACCCTACCACCCACCTGTAGTGACGGACTTTACAGTCAGCGACAAATGAAGGCCAAGCATTGAATCTCATCCCATTCATCACTAGAGGAAATAAGATATACAAAGAGCAACACATCTGACCCGTAGGTGATGAGTCCCCAGTTCTCCATGCCTCCGATGGACTCAGGGACGGCGATGGAGTCCAGCTTGGGCAGCGGGAAGGGAATGCCGAAGTAGTACTCGTAGAAGACGAGCATCTCTGGTCCTATCTCGAGGGAGTAGTTGGCCTGGCCGATGGCTTCCTCGCGAGCCCACACTGGAGGAGGGGTGAGGGAAGGCTTAGAAACACCATGTCTGCGAGATGTTCAACTCTGCTCTTAAGATGAATGATGAAATATATGGGTTATGATCTGATAAGGATCACACACACACACACACACACACACACACACACACACACACACACACTGTCAGAGCATCGGTCGCTTAAACACCATGACAGTGACACAGTCTCCGACCCTCCGACGAGTGACCTAGTGAACCAGCGACTCAGGAACCCGAGTGTTTTAGAGGGTCAGAGGTTCGGTCGCCTAGTGCAAACATCATGATACCTCCAGATACCAGCACCGTGTCACCCCTGTCACTGAGACCTCCTCCCACCCAGTGTACACTGATCAGTGCTCGTGCAGAGATAAGTATAGTCCCGCACCTACTGCTATAGTGAATGTCATAAACACACAACTAAGCAAACAGTTATGCAGTATGTCAGCTACAATGATAATATAAATCAACCAACGTAAATGTATCTATTCACTTAATGTTCACCATTAATACATAATGTATGTCAAACTCAAGATCATTACGACTCAGGAATGTGTCACTATTCATCACCTTAACTAATCATATCCAAATGTGTGATGTTTACATCATAGACTTTGTAAAACATCTTGTATGTTTGCCACCTTGACTATGTACATGTGCGTCACTCGCGTGCTGATCGAAAGCGTAGGAGTATCCAGCCCCACCTTTGGTCATATGCTCTTTTGTTACTAATTAAGTTTTGCAATATCTCAACTGTATATCTTCAGCCGTAGGGCTGCCTCGGCTCAATTAAACTTTATCTAGTCATCTATCGTTACACTAACATATGAGTCAGCATGGGCCAGGCCCGGGGTGTTACCGATGAGGGTTCGAAACTTGAGCATGGCGGATGGTCCACACCCAACCAAGGCACTGATCCTCCCCTGTGGGCTGAGTCGATGAATGAGTTCCTGGCTTAGGCCACGGTGTGTGTGTGTGTGTGTGTGTGTGTGTGTGTGTGTGTGTGTGTACGTATAAATAGATAGGAATGAAAACATAATAAGGACACACAAAGGTTGAGAAACGAGTAGAACTCTCTCCCAACCTCACACAAATGGCAATCATGCCCTCTTGACATCCACCCAGTCAATAACCCACCTCACTCACACTCCAGCAGTCACCCACCAGCAGTGATCATGACAACGTCTGCAACTTACCCCTATAAAGCACATGGTCGATGGCTGTGGAGTTGACGTGGGTGAAGTCTGAGACGACGAAGGCGACCAGGTAGGTTGACATGGGGACGCTAGTGTAGTAGTGGTCCCACATCCACCCCTTTTGCCCCTCCCTGCCCGGAGAAATGACACCACGTCACCAACACCTTCACCTCAACTCTGTATTCTGTCTCAACAATTCATTATCCTATTTTCACACTCATCTTTGTATATGTATTTTCTATTATGAAGTTTTGCGTTAGTGTTCCTTTATAAAGAACTTCATATAGAACAAAATCTAACCTCTGATTTGATTTTCCTAGTGTAACCGAGGCACAGGCGACTTCAGACACCTATAGATCATTAGGTCTAACCTAACGAGGCTGTTTGTGATAGTGGGAGAGAACAGACCCTCACAGATCAGTGTGGTAGGAGTAGAAATGAATACGGATCTTAAATATATCTAATACAACCTTGGAGACTCCATTATGGAGAGAGAAAATGTCTTACACTGGAAGGGATTCCATTATGGGCATGTTGGAGATGGACGACATGTTCTCCTCCCTGGCGAGGTAGATCTCAAACGTGGCTTTCAGACCGGGTTCGTCAAAACAGGGGAAGGCGCGACGAGCGGCTGTCGCTTGGAAGATTGTCATGGCTGCCCACCTGCAACACGACACAAAAGAACATTAAGTATCCTACCTACTCCACAACGAGCAGGAAACATACCAGGTTCTACACACACAAGGAAGGGCAGGAGGAAATACATGAAACACTGGAATATAAGCGACAACACCAAAAGGTGTTTCTTATACGGTAACACCAGGACGCAACACCTGACATCACAAGAGGAGTATCTAACAAGAACACTTTATGAGAATAACATCAGCAGGTTTTTCCTTAACGTCAGCAGGTTTCTCCTTAACATCAGCAGGTCTTTCCTTAACACCAGCAGGATTTTCCTTTATAAGACAACACCTGACACTGGGTTCATGTAGATGGCGTTGTCTGGGTTGTCACCATAATAACGCAGGGAATATCAGTAAATATATTCTCCGTCGTAAGTGAACAAAGTATTTGTCACGAGGTGTACCGCCACTGACTACCACCAGAGGGTTTGGAAGACCTCTGTCTCGGAGTTTTGAGTTGTAACGCCACTGACTGTCACCAGAGGGTGGGGTGTTAATCTGGGGTTTGGAAGACCTCTGTCTCGGAGTTTTGAGTTGGAACGCCACTGACTGCCACCAGAGCGTGGGGTGTTGGTCTGGGGTTCGGAAGACCTCTGTCTCGGAGCTTTGTGTGCGCTGGTGGATTTATTGGCTGTCACTACATAGTGGTCACTGAGACAAAAGAACTATAGTGTAGTCGTTAAGCACGCCTCAGCTACACATACTTGGTGAAGAGATTCGAAAAAATGGATCTTATCATGTCTTGTGAGTCGTGGGGGTTCGGGGGTCACAGACTCGAAGCCTTTGAGATACATTCCTCTGTGATGTCATTTTCGAAAGATTATGAACGGATTGATAATTCAGGTTCAAAATAACAATCATGGCTTCTCATGTATGATTTTGACTATGAGAATTGCTCAAAATATCTTATTGTCATTCGAAATGGGGAAGATTTCAGTACGTGTTCTGTGTGTTCTGGTATACGACTATTTACTATTAAAGATGGACGAAGTCTATCTTTTATCGCCGCAATCAACATATCAGCAGATGATTCACCTAGTAATAACATTCATCTCTCGTTATCTCCTCTGATCAGTTTTCAATTGGTGATCATTTACACAGTCAAACAACCAATTTACACTGTGGTAATTCGCGCCTACCTTTCGATTCATCTTCATCCAGTGTCCATTTACAACAGTAAATCAAGCAATTTACATCATAAATACTACACACCTCTCGTTACCACCCCAGACCAGTCTTCAACCAGCGATCATTTAAACGACAACGCAAGCGATTTACACCTTGAGTAACAGAGCACCTCCCGATTACCAGTAACTGAATTTACAGCAGTAAATCAAGCAATTTACATCATGGATCACACACACACACACACACCTCTCGATGCCGGCCACGTCCCTGTAGCTGAGCTTGAAGAAGCCGTTGAGGTGATCGTTCAGGTGAGCCACGAACTCCATCGAGAGAATGTAGTTCTTGCCCGGCTGCAGCGGCTGGGCCAGGCCCGCCACGTAGAACTGCCTCTCTGGGTCGTAGGCGTGGCTGGTGACGGCCACTGTGCGCTCGCCAGGGTGCTGGTCCTTCGACGACACCTGACGGAGGAGGAGGGAGGAGGAGGAGCAACATATTGTGTGTGAAGCAGGGAGAAAGGAACATGAGGAAGGGATATTGAGAGATTTCTTTTTTTTATCATATTTTCTATTTTAGATTTCTTATAGACATTGAAATACACACACACACACACACACACACACACATACACACACACACACACACACACATCATATAAGACATATATATATCTGTATTATCATCTCCGTCCCCCATATACCATAACTGTCAACTGAGACCTGTTGCCTGGTCGTCTTGGAGTCGGCTATGTATCTGTCCGGCAGCGGCAAAATACCCCACCTCCCACCCCGTGCACAACGCCACCCTCCCCTCCAAGCATCCCGGAGACCAGCGTTACAACAGCCGTTGTCGGGTCGGCCTTAATCTATCCAGCCTAGAAAAGAGAAAGGTTAAAAGGCGCGGTAAAACAGGTATTCTTAGAATGATCACAAGGGTTTCCAAAGACTCGATCCGAGGACCTACGCGAGACTACATCAGTCTGTATCCGTCCGTAGATGTAGGTATGTGTATAGACTCGCAAACCCTGTGTTGTACCTCGATGGTTGTAGTTCATGAACGACTGACGTTATTGAGGTTCATGAACGACTGACGTTATTGAGGTTCATGAACGACTGACGTTACTGAGGTTCATGAACGACCGGCGTTATTGAGGTTCATGAACGACCGGCGTTATTGAGGTTCATGAACGACCGGCGTTATTGAGGTTCATGAACGACCGGCGTTATTGAGGTTCATGAACGACCGGCGTTATTGAGGTTCATGAACGACTGGCGTTATTGAGGTTCATGAACGACCCGCGTTATTGGTGCCTCTACAGTTAAGAAAAGAAGAAGAAGAAGAAGAAGAAGAAGAAGAAGAAGAAGAAGGAGAAGAAGAACAAGAATAAGGAGGAGAGGAGATAAGAAAAAGAAGAGAAAGAAGAAGAAGAAGAAGAAGACGAAGAAGAAGAAGAAGAAGAAGAAGAAGAAGAAGAAGAAGGTGGAGGAGGAGGAGAAGAAGAAGAAGAAGAAGAAGAAGAAGAAGAAGAAGAAGAAGAAGAAGAAGAAGAATGATGATAAGAAGAAGGGGTAGGCAGCTCTGTTTCTGATATCTTCCACACAGAACCTCGGAAGGACCCAGTGATCAGCTACTGTTTGTGTTTGTACACCTGTGTATATATAACCGACCTCTGCCATATCAAGGACATTGCTCTTGTTTGTTGATTAACCTTTCTATTGAGCTCCCTATGACGTGTACTTTAACCTTTATCTACCAGTCAAATACGTGCCAAAAGGACTGATATCATGAAGTTTCAATGTCTTACAGGGTAAGAACCATTAACATCATTAAGTGTCTTACAAGATACGTACCATTAAGGTTAAAATCATTAAGTGTCTTACAAGATACGTACCATTAAGATTAACATCATTGAATGTCTTACAGGATACGCGCCATTAAGATCTACATCATTAAGTGTCTTACAGGATACGTACCATTATGATTAACATCATTAAGTGTCTTACAGGATACGCGCCATTAAGATCTACATCATTAAGTGTCTTACAGGATACGTACCATTATGATTAACATCATTAAGTGTCTTACATGATACGTACCATTAAGATTAACATCATTAAATGTCTCACAGGATACGTACCATTAAGATTAACATCATCAAATGTCTTACAGGATACGTACCATTAAGATTTACATCATTAACTGTCTTGCAGGATACGTACCATTAAGATTTACATCATTGTCTTACAGGATACGTACCATTAAGATTAACATCATTAAGTGTCTTACAGGATACGTGCCATTAAGATTAACATCATCTAGTGTCTCACACGGTCGACGCCATTACGACCAACACCATTTCAAATCAAGTTTCCGCCACCACTCCGACACACGAGTGAGTCTGGTCACTAGAGGGCTTCCTCAAGCATGACACGAGGGTTAGGACCTTGTTCTACACAGTAAGCTGCAACGTGGCTCAAAACTCGCTTATTTTTCTTTTTTTTTTGTCCCACTCTCTAAAGTTGATAAGTAAACAGGTCACCATCATGTTTTTGTCTCTTTTCTTTGGACAGGATTTTTTTTCACCATGGTTTATTTTTTTTTTCTTTTTTTACAGGATGTTCTTTTATCACCATATTTTTCTCTTTTTTTTTGGGCAAGATATATTTTTTCACCAATTTTTTCTCCTTTTTTGACCGGATAATTTCTTTTTTTCTCAAAGCCAGGGACCTTAGAGTCCCTCTCTCTCCCTTGATCATAAGGGAGAGAGGGAAAGACCTGTATTTCTGTGTCTTTGACTGATAGATAGATAGATAGATAGATAGAGATAGATAGATAACGTTTATAAGCGGATATAAAGAGATAAACATGTCCGTAGAGAGATATTCAGTATGTATGGATACATGAGAGATCTACTTACAAATAACTGCAGTATTACTGTTGTACACTTTTTCATCCACTCCCTCCTCATCTTGCATCGTCCACACCCACCCAGACTAACTCCACTACTCTCCACAGAGTTCCACTTGCCTGGCCTTCACTCTCCTGGCCTTCTCGAACCGTTGCGAATCTCACTTATATATTTCTTCGCTTCTCATTCTGTCCATGACAGTTAATCTTGTTGATACATACATCCCTGACATAGCTCAAGTCGCCAATACTCGTACCTTAGACTGGACCGCCTCGTTCCACTTCCACAACTCACACTGCCTCTGACGTCAGTGATGTCAGAATTATACTGTATCATAAGCATGTTGTTGTATCTTTTTCTTTTTCACTTCCACCCTCAGAATCCAGCCACTAATGACACACTTCCACCCTTTTTCCTTATGTTATTTATCCTCTAATGTCGACTGCCGTGGTACCATATTGTTAGCAACTATTCAAATCCTCCTACTTCCATCAGCACTTCATTTCTTGTTATTGCAATTCAATTCACCCGGTTTCCCTCTTTTTCATCTATTTTGCCATATCCTTTCGAAAACTCATTACCTCACTTCCTCCCCTTCCCTCCCTTACTTTCCCTTGTGTTCGTTGTCCTCAAACAGCACACCATCATCTGCGTGCCAGTGAACCTCCAGACCCAACCGTTTGATAGTACACAGTTCCTTCACAACGTCCCGCCGCTTTTCACTTGGTTTATCACACCTGTCAGGATACAGCAGTGACAAAGCTACGGAGACATCACACACCCTTGTCGGGCACCACACACCTATCGTACAACTTTTCCTCTTTCCTCTCCATTGATCGTCCTAGCAACTCACCTCCCGCGCAATGAATGCCCACCCTCACCCTCAGTAGCCTAGGTGTCCTACTCCGTCACATGCCAAACAATGTCACTCAAGTAAACCTCAATTGTTTGCTGGTAAATGTAATTATTTTCAAGATAATTTATGATTTTCTTTTGATATGTAAAGGCACATAAGGATCCTGTCTACAGCTGCTACATTAGCAACGACTGCGAGTTAAAGTGTCAGAGTTAGTGAAGGGTTAAGAGAAAGATTTGGTGGAGAACGTATACTTGTCTCAAGTCAATAACCCGCGTGCCTCAGCCCTTGCGACAGCTTGTTCAAGCGAGGATATCGATCGCAAGCTTTCATGCATATACTGACTAGAACGTATGTTGACTCCTACCAACATAGGGACGACGGACGAAGGAATGACTGGGAAATCAGTAAAGGTCCGAGACCCTAGTAGACTAGGACGGTGCTAACACGGTTGATATAACTGACATAAACCGTAGCTACGTACAAAATACCTACAGCAGGTTCGTCAGTAGCGATGGGTCGGGACAGCCAGGTTATAAGCCTGATCCAGAGGCTTCACTGGCTCAGTGGTGCCGGCACAATGCGCCTGTTGGTGGTGGGGGTCGGTGTTGAAGACCGAGTTGGGAGAGGGGCGGTTGTTTAACATTTATCAGGTCAATTCAATGTTGCGTTTGTTAAGAGGTGGGAGCGGCCTTGTGTGTAGAGGTTGCTAAAGTATGAGCGTTTTGTGTGTGTGTGTGTGTGTGTGTGTGGTTTCAGTTCCACTATATTTGTTTTGACGGTGCGGGTGACCAAGTAGGTGAGGAGTGGTTAAGGATGGAGCGGATGATTTCTTTGAAAAGCATGTCGTATGGGGTTCTATTTCTTGTCTGAAACTGGTGCCAGTCATTGTTCTGAAGGCATCTAGTTTATCTGTGGTTTGTGTGATGACATTTTTATCGTGGGAAGTAAACGTGTGCGTTTCATGTGATGCCTAGAAGAGGCCGGTGTTTGGTTGAGTGGGAGCGATTGGCCATTCAAGATGACAGGAGGGTGCAGGTTGGGTTCGTGTACACCTGCCGGTACAAAGAGTGGCTGAAGACTTACGTGGAAATGTGGGTAATATGTTCAGGTTGCGACACTGTCCCAGTAGTGCAATGGAGTACTGTATATTTGCTGCTGTATCTGTGTTCTCAGGGTGCTGTGATGCGATTGCAAGGTCTCCTGCATATGAGAGAACCCTGTCACTGCGATGTGCAAGAAGTAATGGGAGGTCGTGTAGAAAGAGGCTGAAGCGTGTTGGAGAAAACACTGTTCCTTGGGGAACTCCACTGTAGAGTTTAAGAGGGTTTTAAAGGTGAAGTTTTTCTGACAGACTAGACCAGCTATGGAAATAACCAACGACTTTCCGTCACTGTTATGGAGGATAGCGTCAAGCATCTTCTGTGTGAGGGTGTGGTCGAGGGAGAGTGTCAAAAGCTTTGTTGATATCCACTGTCACTAACACTGTTCAGGAGGGGAATAGTGGTGGTATGGAGGTGAAGTGGCCGGGTCTAAAGTGGATCAGATTTTCAGAATTTGGATACTAAATACACACACACACACACACACACACACACACACACACACGCATACACATATGGGCCTCCTTGGTGTGGTGATTAGCGTTACTGACCATGAGTCTGCACGGCCCAGCCCTGGATTGGATCCTGAGTATGAGAGGCGGCCTACACCCTACCAAGGTGTACATCCTCCCCTCGTAGCTGATCGATAAATGGGTACCTGGCTTAGGCTGGTGTGTGTGTGTGTGTGTGTGTGTGCATAGGAGTAAACACATGGTACACATTACTGGTTAAGAGACGAGGCAACAAGAGTGTAAAAAGAAAAATGAAAGACTCTCTTCCCACAACACACACGTAATCACACAAGAGAATTCAGAGCAGAAGGACACTTCCTGTGCCGAGGCTCTGGCCACACACCCAAGCACGTCCGGTCCCCGTGACTACAAGAGTAATCATGCGTCCTCATTACTCACCTTCACGGTCTCGTTCTTGGTCAGGATGCTGTCAATGTGGAGGGTGATGTTGGAGGTCGCCTCCAGGACCTCCATCTCCACCTCCACGTAGCCCACGATGCTCGAGTTGCCATTGACGAAGGGCTGGAGCTTGATGACGTAGTGGAGCGGCTTCAGGGCTCGGGGTAAGCGAACGTTTGGCCTCTCCTTGGGTGCCACGGTTGTGGTTGAGGATGCGACAGGTGTTGCAGCCGTGGCCACAATAGCAACTGGAGGCTCTCTGAGGGGAGCGACTGAGGTCGTGCCAATGATAGGTGAAGATTCAGGTGTATCCTTTGCGTTCTGTGGCAAGAAGAGAGTGTTTGCAGTTCGTGGAAACACGAGAAACAAGTTAGAAAATAATCATTGTCTCGAATTCTCTTCTTCGTCTCTAGACTTCTGTCAACCTATCATATGCATTTTAAAGTCAGGCGCAGTCTTTCTTTTTATATATATAAAGTCAGGTTATCTTTAAGCTTGGGGTCAGTCACGGAGATCATCAAACCTTAAACGGGCACTCCACTGAGCACGACAGGACGACCTTCGAACTAAGACGGAACGACATTTGAACACGACAGGACGACACGTCTCTAAAACCTTTAGGTATGATAACTTTGCCCTTAACCTGTTGTCCCTTCAAGGGACACCGTAACATCATAAGGTACGTGATCAGACATTTGTTTTCTCAGGGTCTTACACACTCTTACTGTGAGGAGTTAAGGAAAATGTTTTAGCAGATGAAGCCGACTCATTCCAAGCCACATACACTGGCACTTCCTATGATAAAAAGTTACGAATACTTCTCCAAAGTCTACACTGTTCTCCTCCGTCGTTGTAAACAACAAGGGAGTGATATTACCACAATGCTGAGGATAAAGGTTGAGCTCTCTCTCTCTCTCTCTCTCTCTCTCTCTCTCTCTCTCTCTCTCTCTCTCCCTCTCTCTCTCTCTGAGCAGCTCGAACAGGACATCATAACAACCTTGAGGATTGGATCTCGTCCGTGACATATGTCGTAGGGGTAAGCAGTGCAACAAGTGCCTGCAGATCACAGACGAGCAAGTGACGTGAGGTGGATGTCCCACCTTACAGCGGCCTTCATGTGCACTTTTTGTGTTAGTTGTGATGCCATTCCAGTATATGGAATTAAAGATGGCTAGTGGGCCATGAGTGACACGGACCATCCCTAAAGTCTGGGTTACTTAAAGAAAAATAACACTCTGGTTACTGTATCAAAAGTAAGACCTCAGTTCTAAACTAAATCATGATTTTAATGTACTGAACGAAGCAGTGGGAGGCAACACCCAGTCAGCTGACACTATATATACCTGTAGGAGGAACTCACCGTGGTAGGGGCCGAGCTGAGGTTATCATGGCGGGTTTCCCTGACCTGCGGGACAAAGTAGTAGACCAGAACGCCCGTAGCCACTAGGGCGCTGAGGAAGAGGATGGCCAAGAGGGCTGCTACGCCCTTGGTAACATAGCAGCCGCCTTGTCTGCCGAAGGTCACGACGTTGGACGACTCAGTGCCCTCCTTGGGCATCCCATCGGTGCCTGCGCTCGCCTCCCCCATGACGCTGTGCACTCACCTGTAGGTGGAAGACTCTGAAGATTAGTTATTAACGTGAGGGAACAAGAGAAACCTGGATAGCCTTGATGGCGTATGGCGTAAAGGTGTATGCTGCCTTCTAGAACAGTTCATTGGACTGGAAAGTCGGGACACACTAGCATAAAAGCTGCTGCATGGATCTGAAGATGTCATGGCATGACAGTCACATACATTTAATGGTGCTTGAAGTTTTTACAGGAAAAAACAGGACCCAAAACACACGTCTTGTTAGTATCACACACTTGCCTTCCACCTTAGTTTAATATATTCAGTGGATTACATCACCCTTGATATGATCTATACCACGTCCTTCGCGAGGAAGGTTGCACGAAACTTACCAGCCTGAGTATGAAGCCAGCGCTTCAGTGTCTGTCTATCTTTACTCCTATGACCCACGTGGGTGTCTTTTCTCTCTGCCACACCTTACCCTTGATCTGGCTGGCTTTCATGCATCACAAAGCACAATGGGTCGGTCGCAGCGCTGTGGTAATATACGGTGCTGTCACTATAGTGTCGTATTTGAGGACCAAGAGACGTAAGGTTTAAGCCAGAGACACTGACGATCGTCGTATATCCAGGAGAGAGAGGGAAGAGAAATGACCAAGACACGAAGGGAAAGGAGACATTACGCACGCCTTGAGGGGGAAAGTCATGGAACGGGTAAAAAGAGAGAGTGAACCTGTCTTTGTTTACGTACCAACGACCGTCCCAGCTGTGGTACCCGTGCCACTCATGGTGCCACAAGCGGTACACCAGAGCCGTCATGATGGTACGTTGTGTCTGAAGGTCCAAACGTTAAGACAGAGAAGATGAATATATGTTGATGATGGTACGCGGTGTCTGAAGGTCCAAACATTAAGTAAGAAGATGAATATATGTTGATGATGATGAATGTTCCTTTTTTTTTTTAATGTATTGAGTAACATCCAAAGCACAAGATTCAATTGAAGTTTAAAGTATCTTAAAATCTGGTTTCAGACGTAAGGTGGGATAAGGAATGAAACAGGTCAGTGATACGTGACAGTAGAAAAGTTTCGAACCATTGAACCACTGTTTCGCTTCATCAACTCCCGGTGACAACTGCGAAAATTATTTCTCAAATCAATATCTGACCAAACGCATATGAAACGTCAGTTTTGATAATACTTGACCTCTTATCTTCAGATTACTCCAACTATCCTGGGTGATGATGGTGACTACAATCTTTTCAAACAACTCAGACCACCATTCAAAACATCTTAGACTCGTTTCTTATCTTCAGAGTCTTCATCGAACTAGTTTTTCTCTTACGTTAGCTTGAAGCAATTTTTAAGCGACCATGGAATTCAAACGCATTGAACACTAGTGTACAAATCTACTTCAAGGTGTTATACAGTAGTTTAAGAGCACTTGAAGCGTCAGGCTCATTGCTCAGTTGTCATGTTTACCTCCGCAGAAAAATAAATTCAAATACTTCTGTAAACGTGAAGAGGAAAGATTGAGGAACATAATTCATCCTGTAGTTCTGCTGTTACTCATTTTATTTCAGCCTTCCAATGTTGATTATAACATTCCTCTGTTAATCTATACTATACCTCTGTTGATAATACTATACCTCCGTTAATGATACTATACCTCTGTTGATTATACTATACCTCTGTTAATTACACTATACCTCTGTTGATTATACCATACCTCTGTTAATGATACTATACCTCTGTTGATTATACTATACCTCTGTTAATTATACTATACCTCTGTTGATTATACCCTCTGTTAATGATACTATACCTCTGTTGATTATACCATACCTCTGTTAATCATACTATACCTCTGTTGATTATACCTTACCTTTGTTAATGATACTATACTTCTGTTGATTATAACATAATTCTGTTAATTACAATACACCTCTGCTAATCATGATATAACTCTGTTAGTCCTAATGTACTTCGGAACATACGAAGAAATACGAGGGTGGAAACACGAGATCCTGGACCAAGACATCACTTGTAAGGTGGCCATCGAGGAAACGTGCTTTTGAAGCGATCACTGTAACTTAGTAGTGCAGCTACGGTGATGTGCAGGATGTTGATATAGTTCGTACAGACGTCTATGTATGAGAGAGAGAGAGAGAGAGAGAGAGAGAGAGAGAGAGAGAGAGAGAGAGAGAGAGAGAGAGAGAGAGAGAGAGAGAGAGAGAGAGAGAGAGAGAGAGAGAGAGAGAGAGATTACTGTTTGTGTGCTACGGGGAGAAGAGAGTTTTACACCCGTGTTGACCCCAACCCCTTCCTGTCCCTTAACCATGTGTGTACGTGTACGTACCCCGTAAACCTTATACTCTTCTGTATATATACGCGCACACCCGCTTCCTGCCTCATCCTACGCCAGGTACCCATCTATCGACCAGCCACGATAGGGGTGAGGATGAACAGCTAGGTTGGCTGGTGGGCCGACTACCGCATCCGGGACTTGAACTTGGGCGGGCCCATGCATGAATCATGGTCAGCCACGCTAATCCACTTCACCACGGTGTGTGTGTGTGTGTGTGTGGGTAAAGTTCAAGAGAATGGACACAAAGGGAAATGATGAATAACTGGGGAGTATGAGAGAATGAGTAGCTGCTTGTGCAGTGTGGGATGCGTTGAGTCACGTCGGCTTCAAACCAGAAGGAACACCTCAGTGCTATTTTGAGACACCTTCAACGAGATTTTGCTTATAAGCACGGCATGCGCGTAGCGCTCACCACACACGTCTGGCCTGATGAAGAGCACAGTTTGTTTCTGCATGTTACATAACAGTCTGGAGTTTATCTGCCGCTGTCGTCAAACATTTATCCAGTTTTCTTTTTAAAAATGTGTCACACACACGAGTCTTATTTCCTCCATAGAACGCTGAGCAGTTCTTTCTATATTTCTATTTCGCTTTGCAGCCTCTCGTACATCATTGTTAGGCATCCTCAAGCTATATCTAGAGATTTGCAAAGTAATATCGTAATTTGCTCAGACGCTCTGGACGTCCGAGAATGTTTCCTGCCGAAGCACAAACTATCGTTTATCTTTCCCTCCTTCTTTCCAGTCTGTAAAGGTCGAGCTGAGTCTATCTTTTTTTCTTCACCTCTCTCCTCTCTCTCCTCTCTCTCTCTCTCTCTCTCTCTCTCTCTCTCTCTCTCTCCTGCCTCTCTCTCTCTCTCTCTCTCTCTCTCTCTCTCTCTCTCTCTCTCTCTCTCCTGCCTCTCATGATAGTTCAAACGTTGTAGACCCTGGACGTGTCTCTGAAGCATTTCTCATTTCTCTAGAACCTGTTTTACTTCCTCCCTGCCCGCCCGCCCGCCCGCCCGCCCGCTTGGTGACGATGTGACACAGCAGCAGAGACAGCGTCTCCTATCCATACTTTTTGTGGAGACGATGAGGACTTTGTCTTCCTCATTTACCTTCCTGTCGATGTGAAAGTTCTCGTTATCATTACGTGGCTGGATGGCTCTGTCGGGTGAGTGTGTTTATCAAATTCACGTCTCTTGCATATGCTTCCTTATACATCTTTGATCTTCGCTTCTCTTCGTATATCTTATTCCTGTTGGGCCATCCGCAGGGCATCGGTAACATAGCCTCAATCCCTCGATGACTGTTTTGCTCAGAGATACGTTAATTTGATGTCCACCAGTCGTATATTTACGTTCGGGTCTTTTCTGCATTTCTCGTTTTCTTTCGCCTTCTTCTGATCCTGCGATAGCACCGACTCTGGCGTCATCTGCAGAACATCTGGCTGGGTATTTCCTTCGCCCACTTGCCAGTCCGTGGCTCAAGTCGTTATTACGGAGAGCAATTTTCCTCTCGTGCTGTTTCTTGTGGTACCGGTCGTAGGACAATGCCCCTCCTCCTCCTCCTCCTCCTCTTCTCCTTGGTCTTCTTTCACGTTCTCGGTGGACTAAAACCCTCCAGTCCATTCCTTTTCTTCGCCTCTTGATAATTTCTTTCCTTACTTGCTCTTCCAAACCTCAGCATTTTTCTAGGTTAATCTAATATCATATTTAGCTACGCTCTCTCTCTCTCTCTCTCTCTCTCTCTCTCTCTCTCTCTCTCTCTCTCTCTCTCTCTCTCTCTCTCTCTCTCTCTCCCAGACATCACATCGAGCCAAATCCTGCAGAACGAGGGATGAGAAAAACGAAGCCAAACAGTTCACTTAGTGGAACAACTTGGTCAGTCACAGTTATGAACGAAGGCCAGCTTGGGTGTGTGGCTGGTGGAATGACACACACACACACACACACACACACACACACACACACAGAACCTAGCTCACTCAATAATATTTGCGACATCATCTGGCAAGGAAAGAGAATGGACACTCTTTTTCCCGTGTTTTGCTTAAAGCATTGGACAGAACAAGTCACAGAATTTAATCACAGGAATTATCTCCACAGAACATCAAATATAAACGAGAAAAAAAGAATACAGCGTTTTGTAAGAGAGAGAAAGAGAGAGAGAGAGAGAGAGAGAGAGAGAGAGAGAGAGAGAGAGAGAGAGAGAGAGAGAGAGAGAGAGAGAGAGAGAGAGAGAGAGAGAAGCAGAGCCCGAAATATAGACCTCCTTCGGTCGTGGTGTCTGTCACTCCTTACACAGGCCAGTGTCAACCTTTTGTCTACGTCTAATGAGCTTTAGACACTCCTTCATTGAACACACACACACACACACACACACACACGACTAGTAACTAAGAGAAAAAATAAAAGAATAAAACTTGCTCAACAACTTGCCCTCCCCCCTCCTCACCCAACTCCTCCCCCTCCCTCACCCAACCCCTCCTCCTCTCCATTCCTCACCCAACCCCTCCCCCTTCACCTAACCCCCCCAAGGCCCCCGCCAACCCCCCACCCACCCACATGCCTCCCCTCCCCTCACCCCAAAACTCCAAAGGCCACTGCCCTCTCAGGCGTCCAGGGGTGGCAAGCACAGGTGACCTGGTACTTTCACTCTCTTCCAGGGAGAGCTCTCCACGAGCACGGACGCCGGGCTCACAGCGGCCTCGTCCTCCTCCTCCTCCTCCTCCTCCTCCCGCCTCCCCGTCCACCAGCGAGCGAGAAGAGAGAGAGAGAGAGAGAGAGAGAGAGAGAGAGAGAGAGAGAGAGAGAGAGAGAGAGAGAGTGGCTGTATGGGGTTTGCTAACGCCTCCTCCAGCCATGTAGCAGCGCACATCTCAACACATCACCTGACACACCCCCTCACTCGCTTGCCTGATTCGAGTTGACTCCAGACAGTAAACACATACTGCCCCCGACCTGTGTATTGAAGTTATACACAAATATTCTACCCTCAGTGTTATACTATGTATTGAAGTTATACACAAATATTCTACCCTCAGTGTTATTCTGTGTATTGAAGTTATACACAAATATTCTACCCTCAGTGTTATACTGTGTATTGAAGTTATACACAAATATTCTACCCTCAGTGTTATTCTGTGTATTGAAGTTATACTCAAATATTCTACCCTCAGTGTTATACTGTGTATTGAAGTTATACACAAATATTCTACCCTCAGTGTTATACTGTTTATTAAAGTTATACACAAATGCTCTACCCTCAGTGTTATATTGTTTCTTTGATAACCAGATATTATAGATAAGAGTCAAGAGCTTTATCTTAGATTGTATGATTATCTTATCTTCATATTAGGAGACGATGCCAGATGTATGATATAGGGATCAGATGCAATGGAGGTGAGAATGATTTCACATGAATGATCTTTTGCAAACGAAATAAATCCACAGAAGCACACTTATATCTGTGTCCAAGTTCATAACTCACATTGATACACTGGGTATAGGCTGGAGGTGTGTGTGTGTGTGTGTGTGTGTGTGTGTGTGTGTGTGTGTGTTGGTATAACTGACCCTCCCTTCACTTCAGGCAATACCGTATGGAAGTACCATAGCGAGAGTACCGAAGGGACAGTACCATAGGGACAGTACCACAGGGTCTGTACCACAGGGCAGGGCCGTAATGGAAGGTGACACGCGGGCATCTCATAAGGACAGTACCTCAATACCATCAACATTTTGGACAGTGCCAGAGGGTCATGACTACGTGGGAAATACCACATGAACCCCACCAGAGGGAAGGTGCCGAAGGGAAAGTGTCGGAGTGACTGTACCCCAGACATTCTCACGCGTCAGTGTCACAGAATTGATTACAAAGCACCACAGAGGTGATAAAGTGAAGGCACTGTGGTACATATAAACAACTGTGATTATACAGCCTTCAGGACCCGTTTTTACGTCGTCCTCGCAGAGCTCAGGGAGAGAGCCACGTCCTCTCGGCTGGGTCAAGCAGTGCTGTGCTGCTTCGTGTCTGTCTGTGTAGCTTGAGTGCAGGACAACTAAGGGGTTGGTGTTCAATGTTTTCAATATAGTTACCGTATCTTGAGCATGAGGGGTTCCTGTGGTATGTTGAGTCGATGTTTGTAATGTTGGAGAGATGGGTGGTGTCCAGATCGCAGACGAGAAAGTGTGACCCGTGCATACCTGGGGAGGTGTCGATTTAGATGGGTGTATACCTAGTGCACTGGAGTTAAAGTCTGGGTTGGTGAATATGCTTTACCAGTTCTGTGTTCGTTTGGGAAGGGGTCATCTACTTACTTCAGGTGTCGAAGTGTGAGGCAGGGGTAAGGTTTTCATTTCTTCATGGGGATAATGACTGTGTATGAAGGGGGTTAGCTGTTGTCAAGATCTGGGTGCTGAGCAGGATGAGGTGGAACTGCACTGACAGTATTTTTGTGTCCGTTGTGAGGGTGCTGAATGTTCGTGGTTGCTAAGAAACCAGTGATGTCTTTGAGTTCTCTGTCTCATGTCATTTGAATCTTTGTTATGTCTGCTTTCGGAAGGATGGATTGCCAGGAGAGGCATAATTTTTTTTGGGGGGAGGGGAAGTAAATGAGTTGCTTGTAGAGGATACTATGGGATTCTTCTTCGTGTCTAAAGTTGGTATCTGTAAGTTTTCTGAGTAAAGTATGATCATGGCCTTTGCAATGATGTTGACGATGTGAGGAATAAATATCATGTGTGTGTGTCGTATGTGACAGTCATTATGGTTGGGGTTCTGTTGATTGGACTCATGTATGTCAGGGGGTTAAGAAGGTGACAATGGATATATCTGGGGATGCAGACAGGATGTTTTGAGCGAGCTAATGTTGCAATATAATAGACCTTGTGTTCGCATTAGAGTAATGGATGCAAACATGAAGTCATCTGTATATTAAAGGACTCTCATATTGAAGTTTGCTACTCCCTAGGGGACGAAACTACAATGCTTGAGGGTTTCTGAGGTGAGGTGGCCATTTTTGCCGTCTTTGCAGAAGGCGGTGTTAAGTATGTTTCGCACGAGGATATGACGAAGAATAGTGTCAAAGGCTTTCTTACTGTCAGTTGCAACTAGCACTGTGCGGGAGGGTGGCTGTGGCAAGTTGAAGTCACCCAGGACGTCCTGTGTGGTTTCTTTGCCGATGTGTGGGTGAGAGTGGGATATTTGGATAAACTTTAACGTGGATCACTCAAGAAGTTAATAGATATATATGGGGCCGTAGTAGGAGGAGGATTTAAGAGGGAGGCTGTATTAGTAATCTTCCATGCGTTTGTGTAACCAAGTCTGATTGAGGTTGTCTGTAAGGGCGTGAATTCCTGTTAGACCAGTGTTTTACAGTATGATATTTCGTCAAAGCCTGTTTCAGGGGAGTTCTTGCGGCTTTAACTGTGAAGTGAGTCACAGTGGGAATGATAGTCAGATAAGAACTTGCAGCAAGGAGGGGTCTTCTGTAGAGTGGTATGTTATATTGAGGGTGATGTGGGCAACATGTTATCAATTTTTTTGAGTGTTACAATATATATATATATATATATATATATATATATATATATATATATATATATATATATATATATATATATATATATATATATATATATAGGGGATAGGGGAGAAAGAATATTTCCCACGTATTCCCTGCGTGTCGTAGAAGGCGACTAAAAGGGAAGGGAGCGGGGGGCTGGAAATCCTCCCCTCTCATTTTTTTTTTAATTTTCCAAAAGAAGGAACAGAGAAGGGGGCCAGGTGAGGATATTCCCTCAATGGCCCAGTCCTCTGTTCTTAACGCTACCTCGCTAACGCGAGAAATGGCGAATAGTTTGAAAAAAAAAAAAAAAAAAAAAAATATATATATATATATATATATATATATATATATATATATATATATATATATATATATATATATATATATATATATTGGAAAGGATCACAGTTTTGCGCGTGACCAAATATATTTCTATGAGTCCACGGGGAAAATGAAACACGATAAGTCCACAAGTGCACTTTCGTGTAATAGTCACATCATCAGGGGAGACACAAGAGAGAAATACAACAGTCAGTTGATATATATATATATATATATATATATATATATATATATATATATATATATATATATATATATATATATATATATATATTCTTTTCTGAAAACCCATACAAATCTTCACCTTCGCCTCCACAAGATAATGATCAGACATCCCTCCAGTTGCACCTCTTAGCACATTAACATCCAAAAGTCTCTCTTTCGCGCTCCTGTCAATTAACACCTAATCCAATAACGCTCTCTGGCCATCTCTCCTACTTACATACGTATACATTTGTATATCTCGCTTTTTAAACCAGGTATTCCCAATCACCAGTCCTTTTTCAGCACATAAATCTACAAGCTCTTCACTATTTCCATTTACAACGCTGAACACCCCAAGAATACCAATTATTCCCTCAACTGCCACATTACTCACCTTTGCATTCAAATCACCCATCACTATAACCCGGTCTTGTGCATCAAAAACCACTAACACACTCATTTAGCTGCTCCCAAAACACTAGCCTCTCATGATCTTTCTTCTCATGCCCATGTGCATATGCACCCATCTCTCTCCAGCAACTTTCAGTTTTACCCATATTAATTGAGAATTTACTTTCTTACATTCTATCACATACTCCCACAACTCCTGTTTCAGGAGTAGTGCTACTCCCTTCCCTTGCTCTTGTCCTCTCACTAACCCCTGACTTTACTCCCAAGACATTCCCAAACCACTCTTCCCCTTTACCCTTAAGCTTCGTTTCACTCAGAGCCAAAACTTCCAGGTTCCTTTCCTGGAGGGGCAAGTATGAAGTCTGTTGGGGATGAGAGAGCTTGGGAAGTGAGTCAGTTGTTGTTCGCTGATGATACAGCGCTGGTGGCTGATTCATGTGAGAAACTGCAGAAGCTGGTGACTGAGTTTGGTAAAGTGTGTGAAAGAAGAAAGTTAAGAGTAAATGTGAATAAGAGCAAGGTTATTAGGTACAGTAGGGTTGAGGGTCAAGTCAATTGGGAGGTAAGTTTGAATGGAGAAAAACTGGAGGAAGTAAAGTGTTTTAGATATCTGGGAGTGGATCTGGCAGCGGATGGAACCATGGAAGCGGAAGTGAACCATAGGGTGGGGGAGGGGGCGAAAATCCTGGGAGCCTTGAAGAATGTGTGGAAGTCGAGAACATTATCGTGGAAAGCAAAAATGGGTATGTTTGAAGGAATAGTGCTTCCAACAATGTTGTATGGTTGCGAGGCGTGGGCTATGGATAGAGTTGTGCGCAGGAGGGTGGATGTGCTGGAAATGAGGTGTTTGAGGACAATATGTGGTGTGAGGTGGTTTGGTCGAGTAAGTAATGTAAGGGTAAGAGAGATGTGTGGAAATAAAAAGAGCGTGGTTGAGAAAGCAGAAGAGGGTGTTTTGAAATGGTTTGGGCACATGGAGAGAATGAGTGAGGAAAGATTGACCAAGAGGATATATGTGTCGGAGGTGGAGGGAACGAGAAGTGGGAGACCAAATTGGAGGTGGAAAGATGGAGTGAAAAAGATTTTGAGTGATCGGGGCCTGAACATGCAGGAGGGTAAAAAAGCGGGCAAGGAATAGAGTGAATTGGATCGATGTGGTATATCGGGGTAGACGTGCTGTCAATGGATTGAATCAGGGCATGTGAAGCGTCTGGGGTAAACCATGGAAAGTTGTGTGGGGCCTGGATGTGGAAAGGGAGCTGTGGTTTCGGGAATTATTACATGACAGCTAGAGACTGAGTGTGAACGAATGGGGCCTTTGTTGTCTTTTCCTAGCGCTACCTCGCACACATGAGGGGGGAGGGGGATGTTATTCAATGTGTGTCGAGGTGGCGATGGAAATGAATAAAGGCAGTGTGAATTGTGTGCATGTGTATATATATATGTGTCTGTGTGTGTATATATATGTGTACATTGAGATGTATGGATATGTATATTTGCGTGTGTGGACGTGTATGTATATACATGTGTATGGGGGTGGGTTGGGCCATTTCTTTCGTCTGTTTCCTTGCGCTACCTTGCAAACGCGGGAGACAACGACAAAGCAAAATAAATAAATGAATAAATATATATATATATATATATATATATATATATATATATATATATATATATATATATATATAGTAGGGTTGAGGGACAAGTAAATTATTGAGAGGTAAGTTTGAATGGAGAAAAACTGGAGGAAGTGAAGTGTTTTAGATAACTAGGAATGGATTTAGCAGGGGATGGAACCATGGAAGCGGAAGTGAGTCACAGGGTGGGGTAGGGGGCAAAGGTTCTGGGAGCGTTGAAGAATGTGTGGAAGGCGAGAATGATATCTTGAAGAGCAAAAATGGGTATGTTTGAAGGAAAAGTGGTTCCGACAATGTTATATGGTTGCGAGGTATGGGCTGTAGATAGGGTTGTACAGAGGAGGGTGGATGTGTTGGAAATGAAATGTTTGAGGACAATATGTGGTGTGAGGTGGTTTGATCGAGTAAGTAATGAAAGGGGTAAGAGAGATGTGTGTTAATAAAAAGACTGTGGTTGAGTGAGCAGAAGAGGGTGTATTGAAATGGTTTGGTCACATGGAGAGAATGAATGAAGAAAGATTGACTAGGAGGATATATGTATCAGAAGTGGAGGGAACGAGGAGAAGTGGGAGACCAAACTGGAGATGGAAGGATGGAGTGAAAAAAATTTTGAGCGATCGGGGCCTGAACATGCAGGAGGGTGAAAGGCGTGCAAGGAATATAGTGAATTGGAACGTGTTATACCGGGGTCGACGTGCTATCAATGGATTGAACCAGGCCATGTGAAGCCTCTGGGGTAAACCATGGAAAGTTTTTTGGGGCCTGGATGTGGAAAGGGAGCTGTGGTATCGGTGCATTATACATGACAGCTAGAGACTGAATGTGAACGAATGGGGCCTTTGTTGTCTTTCCCTAGCGCTAGTAGCCCTCGTTTGCGCGCGGGGGAGGGGGTTTGCCATTTCATGTGTGGCGGGGTGTGACGAGAATGGATGAAGGCAGCAAGTATGAATATGTACATGTGTATATATGTATATGTCTGTGTATGTATATGTATGTATACGTTGAAATGTATAGGTATGTATATGTGAGTGTGTGGGCGTGTTTGTATATACATGTGTATATACAGCTGCTTCGCTAACGCGGGATACAGCGACTAAGTATGATAAATATATATATATATATATATATATATATATATATATATATATATATATATATATATATATATATATATCGTTTCTTTATCTCCGTGTACTTGATTGCGGCCGAGTTACCGGTAACACCGCTATTGATAAACGTACAACTTTCACTTACAAGACGACTTGGCCTAATGATGTAACTCAGACACTCGGTGTAACTCAACCAGAACGAGTAATAGCCCTCCAGCTTGGATAGTTTCAGTGCTTATAAAAAAAACATATGAACGACAGTATATGAATGAACGACGATATATATATTTACACAATCGATTTGGCTCATAAATTGTGTGTCTTAGGATATGGATAAAAAAGGATATAATTGGTTGCTTGCTTATACTTACTGATCAATAGAGAAAAAATATTGAGCATACTTAGAGTAAATGCGCACCAGAAACACTGAACAGACATCTCTGCATTACGTTTTTATTTTTTTTCAATTTTCCAAAATAAGAAACGGAGAAGGGGGCCAGGTGAGAATATTCCCTCAAAAGCCCAGTCCTCTATTCTTAACGCTACCTCGCTAACACGGGAAATGGCGAATAGTTTGAAAGAAATATATATATATATATATATATATATATATATATATATATATATATATATATATATATATATATATACATATATATATATATATATATATATATATATATATATATATATATATATATATATATATATATATATATATATATATTACCATGAGGAAAAATGAAACACGATATGTCACGAGTGTATTCTAGTGTAAGTTATATCTTCCGGAGAGATACAAAAATGTGTTCCCCCTGCAGCTGTAATTTAAGCGCACGGAAGTGCACATAGGACTTATCGTGTTTCAGTTTTAACTCATGGTTATCAACGAATTATAAATAACGCGAATCAGTGTGACCTTGCTGTAATATATATATATATGTATATATATATATATATATATATATATATATATATATATATATATATATATATATCGCTACCTCGCAAACGCGGAGACAGCGCAAAAAAAAAAAAATATATATATATATATATATATATATATATATATATATATATATATATATATATATATATGCACGTCACATGATATGCTAGTTTATCTACTGTGAGAGATGATAAATGATGTAGAAATATAATAGAAACCCCTTCCAGAGAACCCATCATGAAGTCTGCAGTCAAATATATTGAAAATATCTCGGGACGAATCTTGGTTATCTAAGTATATTGAGTTTTAGTACCATCTCTGACACAATGTGTCGAGCAAAGTTTTGGGTACAAAACGTGAATGAACGATGAATGTTCGACATGACCTATCACTTTGTAATTAATGTATTTCCACTCGATTATCATTTTTTCTTTGATATGCAAAACAGTTTAATCTTTTAAAGTAAAAACGTAAAAGACGAACCCTACTTAAAACACAAAATGAACCTCTCAAAATAATTATCACTACTACAGGCAACAATGTCGCTTACCATGCAATGCACTTTTATCATAGCAACGCCGCTTACCTCTGCGTGTTCCAGGGCTTAAAACGATACTATGAGAACTCAGAGGCAATACAACATACTTACGTATATATATATATGTATAAGCATTTCCAATCGCTATATTGTTTGTTCGCTTTACCAAATAAATCCTTTCTATTAATACAACAATAATTTTTACAGTCTGAAAGACATTCACCCATAATTCACCAAAACAAACATAAACATTTCACTCTCATAGAAAACCACGGGACCGTCACAAGATTCCTCGAGCCTCACTCACAAGATATCAACCGCGTCACTTAAGATGAAAGGGAGAGGGAGAGAGTGACTCTATTCGTGTGGACAGCACCCGGCCTCAGAGAGAACTGGTCCCCCACTCAGCGTCACCTCAGCCCTTCACCCCCAAACCACCAATCCAGCCGAGCAAGCAACACTCGCAAAAAATTCTGGTACAAACTTTTTTCTTGATGGTAAATTCGGTAAAATCTGTCTCACTTCGCCAAAAGGGGAATAATACTTATACTTTTTTGATTTTATAGTTTCTACCTTTAACATAAATTTCAAGTTTTTTTCTTTATCAATATGATGGACTTTTGTTATTGGAGTCTGTGCCTACTTAGGATTTAGCCCCTACGATTTCGAGGGTCGGTCATTAAAACCGTCTACATCAAGTTATAAACGCGATCTTCAGGTGTTTAAGATAATCAACACTTTATTGCGCTTGTTTATATCTAATGAATTTATAACTGTTGATTGAACTGTAGCCTGCTAAAGTGATTCTGACAGGTATGTAGTTTAAAAGTTAAAAAGAAAAATTGCTTGCATGTTTCATGCAAATTTCTTAAGAGCAGGTACTAGTTGATAACATTCTAACTTTACTACCTTCCTCTCACTGGAACCCCTTCCCTCTTCTGTTGGGCCTCTGCAGCGCTCGGGAAGCCTGCTACGTCCACTGAGGCCCTTAAGTTATGGTACAATACAACATTTGTTTAAGAGTACCTTGCAATTCATGACATTTCCAATTTCTATGATATAGTAACTGTACAAGAGTAAGTGGCAAACTGGGTAACATTTCTCATTATACTTCAGATTCTCACAGGATAAACCCCTCCTCTCCTTGAAGCGACCCGCGTTCATAGTGGGAATGGATGTGATGTTAGAATCATCCGTAATACCTAAAGGTGTCATTGACAGTCCACAACTGTTGGTGGTATGAGGCTAGGCTGCTGATGAACTAGGCTGCTGGTGATATCATCCCTCGACAAACCAGTCTACCACCTGAAGTGTAATGGTTAGGGCAATGGTGGCAAGGGGAGGGTGAGGGGCAGGGACCTGAGTTTAGCCTGGTATTTGAGGGGAAATTAGATCTTGCGTAGGTCAGAGACACCCGCTTGCCACATCACATGAATGAAAGTTCATCTTGACGGAGGCAAGGACTTCTAATTACCATTATCATTTCTATTATTATTTTATTATTATTATTATTATTATTATTATTATTATTATTATTATTATTATTATTATTATCATCATCATTATTATTATCATTATCATCATTATCATTACTGTTATTATTACTGTTATTATCATTGTTATCATTATTATCATTATTATCATTATCATTATTTTATTATTATCATTATCATTATCATTATCATCATTATTATTATTATTATTATTATCATTATTATCATTATTATCATTATCTTTTCCAGGCCGGATATATTTGTAAATATCTTTTCCAGGCCGGATGTATTTGTAAGTGTGTAATGTGGACTGGGCATCATTCAGAAACTTAATAGAGACGTAATTATCAGATGATCTTTGAGCAAGACCCTTTGATCACGATGACCCTTGGGTATGGCAGCGTGACCGGACTGACCCTCATGGTTTAAGTCAAAGGTCAGGCCATCATTATCCAAGGTTTGTGTTATCGCTTTCAGGTGGTTAGCTAGCTTTACTTGTAGGAGGAGACCCAGTTACCCTCCTTGCACTCGTCCCAGCCTCCTTTGGCAGCAGAATGCATAAAGAGTATCCAGTCCCACAGTAACCCCTTATACTACGGAATTTATACATCTTTTGTTTGAGTTATACTCCGTGGTGCAGCGGTGCTTGACCCTGACGCACTCACGGGCCGCCCTAGGATCAAGCCCGTATAGGATTCGAATCTTGGTCGCGGTAGTCGGACCACAGTCATCCCAGATGTTCATCCACCCTAGAGGGTTTAGTGGATATGATAGATTCTTGGGTTAGGATATATATATATATATATATATATATATATATATATATATATATATATATATATATATATATATATATATTTCTTTCTTTTAAACTATTCGCCATTTTCCGCGTTAGCGAGGTAGCGCTAAGAACAGAGGACTGGGCCTTTTTTGGAATATCCTCAACTGGCCCCCTCTGTTCCTTCTTTTGGAAAATTTAAAAAAAAAAAAAACGAGAGGGGAGGATTTCCAGCCCCCCGCTCCCTCCCCTTTTAGTCGCCTTCTACGACACGCAGGGAATACGTGGGAAGTATTCTTAATCCTCTATCCCCAGGGATATATATATATATATACGAATAAAGTGCATATGAACGCGCACCTTCATAGAACATACAAACCTCCAACAGCCAGGATCGAACCCGGGACCCCCGTGCAAGAGGCAGGCATGCTAACAACCGCTAGGCTATGGGCCTATATATAGCCCATAGCTAGCGGTTACATGCCTGCCTCTTGCACAGGGGTCCCGGGTTCGATCTTGGCTGTTGGAGGTTTGTATATATATATATATACATGAAATGAATGTGTATATATATATATATATATATATATATATATATATATATATATATATATATATATATATATATGAAATGAATATGGCCTTGATTACTGCATTCAGTTACCTGTACCGTCTCACTCAACATAAAAACATTAATTCCTTTAAATCATCATCAATGTCAACAAACTGTTTCTTCTTCTCCAACGGGACGAGGAACCTTATTAGTGTCCTTAAACGTGCCGAGGCCCACCTGTCATTTTTCCCTCTCGAGGACATAGACCCCTCTGCTCTACCTCCATCTACACAGATTAGGGACGTAGGGTCCTGTCTTCCAGCAGATAACCTTTCGTCATAGACCCACCACGTCTTAAGTTTCTCTCTCCTTCCCATGGACTGTACCCGCTATGCGCTCTATACTTGCCCTCACCTTCCTCCTGTTATGTGACCTTCGCACACACACACATAAACACCCACACACGCACACAGTATTACAAAAACGAGAGAGCACACTTAGAAAAATAAAGCCCATCAGCTCAAACCTGTTATTCACTGAGATTACCAATACACAGGAAATTGTTGCTTATTTTGGTTCCATACCATTGTGTATTTCATGATTGCTAACCTTTAGAACGGGTGCAAAGATACGTGGCTCTAGTCGTAAGGCAAACTTGTCTACGTTACGAGTGCTTTTTGATTGGCTTATCCAAATTCTTTGGTAAGCTATGTTATCTGGGGCACTGACAAATAAAAACGGTACTACCGGACTCCTCCTGCGTGGGTTTCCACTGCGGGGAGGTGGAAAAGATCCTTTGGCAAAGGCTGTATCATCGGAAGTACAGCCTCGTCAAAAGAACGTCTCACTCCAAAGGAATCAACATTTCCGTGAGACTGGAAGCAGCGCAGACCTGGGTTGCAGGAGCCTCTGGAAAGAGATCCTGGGTAACACCAGGACTCATTCATATATACAGGTCTTGAGTAACACCAGAACTCATATATACAGGTCCTGGGTAACACCAGAACTCATACACAGGTCCTGGGTAACACCAGGATTTATTCTTATATACAGGTCTTGAGTAACACCAGAACTCATATATACAGGTCCTGGGTAACACCAGAACTCATACATAGGTCCTGGGTAACACCAGGATTCATTCTTATATACAGGTCTTGAGTAACACCAGAACTCATATATACAGGTCCTGGGTAACACCAGAACTCATACATAGGTCCTGGGTAACACCAGGATTCATTCTTACATACAGGTCTTGAGTAACACCAGAACTCATTCTTATACACAAGTTCTGAGTAACACCAGGATTCATTCTTATATACAGGTCCTGGGTAACACCAGAATTCATTCTTATATACAGGTCCTGGGTAACACCAGGACTCATATAGAGGCATATCTGCCACCTTGTCAATCTAGCTGCACCTCACTCTTGTGCTTATCTACAGTGTGAATATATCCAGCTAACCTTGATCTTAATCTCGTTCATGGTTAGGTAAGTAGTAAGTTTAATGACCTCCCAGTTCTGTAATATCTGTAACACCTCATCTCTGTATTTCTAGCCTAAATCCAGTAAACTGTTATCTATATATTTACTTATATAGAAGTCATTCATTCTTATATACAGGTCTTGAGTAACACCAGAACTCATATATACAGGTCCTGGGTAACACCAGAACTCATACATAGGTCCTGGGTAACACCAGGATTCATTCTTACATACAGGTCTTGAGTAACACCAGAACTCATTCTTATACACAAGTTCTGAGTAACACCAGGATTCATTCTTATATACAGGTCCTGGGTAACACCAGAATTCATTCTTATATACAGGTCCTGGGTAACACCAGGACTCATATAGAGGCATATCTGCCACCTTGTCAATCTAGCTGCACCTCACTCTTGTGCTTATCTACAGTGTGAATATATCCAGCTAACCTTGATCTTAATCTCGTTCATGGTTAGGTAAGTAGTAAGTTTAATGACCTCCCAGTTCTGTAATATCTGTAACACCTCATCTCTGTATTTCTAGCCTAAATCCAGTAAACTGTTATCTATATATTTACTTATATAGAAGTCCTGGGTAACATCAGGACTCTTTCTTATATAGAGGTCCTGGTTGACGCTAGGACACTCATATAGAGGTCCTGGTTGACGCTAGGACACTCTTATATAGAAGTCCTGAGGCACTGATGAATGAATAAGGTACCATAATTGGGTTTAGTATTAAGCGTGGTAATACACTGGTGTGGGTTTGAACACCATTCCCTGTGGGTTCGAGCACCATTCCCTGTGGGAAGGTTACGTGCACATTTGGATCTTATTGTTCTCGAAATGACGTATTTATCGCCGTCACATCACGTCCGCACTGAATTCCTGTAGGCAACACGAGACCATTGTGAATCTCGAGACGCGCGTGAACTGGACTACGTTGTTTCCCTCAGTAATTAAGGTCACCGTTCCTCCCTAGCCGTTCAGTCGTGACGGACGTTAGCGTCTTATAAGGTAACGTAAAGGTCAAGAGTCACTATAAAGTTCAGACGTATCAACATCGCCGCAAATTCCTCAGTTCCGTTGAATGTCGCTTGCTGAACTATAACGGGCCGGCCTCCCGGGGAGAGGGTTGGGTGGGAGCGGGAGGGCTGGGACTCTGCTCAGTGGGCCAGGTCAAATCATATCGCAGAAGCTGTTATGTCGCTCTCTCTCTCTCTCTCTCTCTCTCTCTCTCTCTCTCTCTCTCTCTCTCTCTCTCTCTCTCTCTCTCTCTCTCTCTCTCTCAGGCCCATTCCTCTTCTGTCTCGCTTTCAACGAAGTTGCGTGAGAAACAAAAGAAGTGAGAACAACTCGCTTAGCGCTTTCCCTTTGTTCTGTGTTTTGGAAAGTGATAATACAGGAAGGGAGGGTTTCCTAGGCCCCGCACCCCTATCCCGCCCCTCGTTGTCACCTTCTGCGACACGTAAGGAAACACCTGATTAGTATTCAACTGACAAACGAGTCTTAAAGATGAAAAAAAAGAAAAATAGTGGCTTAGTCCTTTCCCATTTTCTCTCTTTCGGAAAGTAATAATACAGGAAGGGTAGGTTTCCAGCGCCTCCGATCCCGCCCCTCGTATTCACCTTCTACGACACACGAGGATATACATGGGGTAGTACACCCCCCCACGTCCACCATCCCCCCCTGTTTCTTAGTATATACGCCACTGTTGATACGACTCTGAGAAATCAAAATGACTCATTCACGATCTTCGATAATTGTCTATGGGTTCCAAGACCACGCTCTAGTTGTACATAAACCCGTATGAATGATACCTATATTTCCACAAGGGTCTATTTACAAACTTTATCAAAATCAAATATGGAAAGATAATGAACTGCTTTGTTAATTGAGATCTCATAATCTACTTTTCCGACCAGAGCCACACTTTTAAGAACACTTCGGGAAAGGCTTGAAGACAACGAGATCTTCCGATGGACGTGTTCTCGATGGGGGATGGCTGTACCAGGAGGAGCCTCTACACGTTCATTGGTGCTCAGTGTCTCTGGAGGAACCCTCCGTCAGTACGTGGAGACCCGTTCCTTCAGGAACCCTGAGTGGTCGTGGAAGATCCTGGGAGTTCGAAGTCCTGTTGAGGAAAACGTTTAGCTTTGTGATTCTTCGTCACTTACGCATTACAGACCTGGCGGAGGTGGGACCACTGTGTTCTTCCGATCAAGCATATTGGAAATAGGATACAGGACTCCAATCAAGCATATTGCAAATAGGATGCAAAACAATACTTCAACTTTGTGTCGCGGAAGAGGAAAATTATTGTGGCTTCCTGATTACCGCCGCCTCTACACCTCACACAGCGATCCTCGTCGATCTGTGACCCCACTGACGGTAAGGCAATTTACAGGCGGGTAAAGCAGCTGTGTCCCTGCTAGGCGACTCGAGCTACATAATCTTCGCTAGTGTCTGGTTCACAGGAGACAAAGAAAACGGGGATGGATTTAGTTTTGTATCCCAGTTTTGCCTAATACCTAAACCATGTTGTAGCGTAGACTTTTGATGCTACAAATGGCTCTTTTTTAACCTTATCTCTTCACACTGGATCATGTTGGTTCGGGAATAGGGTAATAGATTAATGGAACAGGCTGCTAAGTACAGTAGTGGAAGGTGGGACTTTATGGGTTCAGCCGATTGGCTGTGGGGTGGACAGGCTTAGGACCTGTTCAGCATGGGCCGATAGGCCTCTTGCAGCGTCCTTACTTAGTATGTTCTTATGTTCCTCGAACGCGTTAACAGGCACATAATGCCCTTCTAGGCTATCGTGTATGGCTCACTGACACAGGGGCACAGAACCGTTCAGAAACTCTGGGTCATTAAGGGTCCCCATGTTTCATCGCCTAAGATATTCGCCGGTGATGTTTCTACGGCAGACGTAACGTGATACTTACGATTACTCATTGCCAGTGGGTTAGTAACCCTTGAGCCGAGTTGCGGGTTGAAGGTGCAGCAAGGTTTTTTTCCTTTTTCTTTTTATCTATCAGTGACGTAACCTTCGTTTTACTCTTCGCTTTCTCTATTTTCCTGTTTTTTCTTTAATCTATTCTTTCTTTATCAACTCTTCCTCACCTTGACTTCTCATCAGTCCAGAACTTCCCTTTAGTCTTGTGTAGGAATTGTGATGTGGCATAAGCATTTATATAAATTTCTTGATTAAATCTCTAGGTCCAAACACACTTATAATGGCCGACAGTCATCCGTTACTTCAGAAGAAGAAGCCTCGATCCGTTTAGGTATTTGATCAAGAAATATATGAATTTCTTTCGATGAAATGTTCTCGTATCTCATGTCATCTTAGCTGGGCAGCGGAAGTCATTGATAGCCACGCACACAACAGACAAGCAAAACTGTTGACGAACCTGTAAATTATATCCTTATGGCCTCTCCCAGTCCGCAGATACTGCATT